>NC_034187.2:2135259-2250259 GCF_002021735.2 Oncorhynchus kisutch
GGCATCAGACTGTTAAACAGCTTATATCTCAAGGGCATCAGACTGTTAAACAGCTTCTATCTCATCAGACTGGTCAACAGCTTCTCTCTCATCAGACTGTTAAACAGCTTCTATCTCAAGGCCATCAGACTGGTCAACAGCTTCTCTCTCAAGGCCATCAGACTGTTAAACAGCTTCTATCTCAAGGCCATCAGACTGTTAAACAGCTTCTCTCTCAAGGCCATCAGACTGGTAAACAGCTTCTCTCTCAAGGCCATCAGACTGTTAAACAGCTTCTCTCTCAAGGGCATCAGACTGTTAAACAGCTTCTATCTCAAGGGCATCAGACTGTTAAACAGCTTCTATCTCAAGGGCATCAGACTGTTAAACAGCTTCTATCTCAAGGGCATCAGACTGTTAAACAGCTTCTATCTCAAGGGCATCAGACTGTTAAACAGCTTCTATCTCAAGGGCATCAGACTGTTAAACAGCTTCTATCTCAAGGGCATCAGACTGTTAAACAGCTTCTATCTCAAGGCATCAGACTGTTAAACAGATTCTATCTCAAGGCCATCAGACTGTTAAACAGCTTCTATCTCAAGGCCATCAGACTGTTAAACAGCTTCTATCTCAAGGCCATCAGACTGTTAAACAGCTTCTATCTCAAGGCCATCAGACTGTTAACAGCTTCTATCTCAAGGCCATCAGACTGTTAAACAGCTTCTATCTCCATCAGACTGTTAAACAGCTTCTCTCTCAAGGCCATCAGACTGTTAAACAGCTTCTATCTCAAGGCCATCAGACTGTTAAACAGCTTCTCTCTCAAGGCCATCAGACTGTTAAACAGCTTCTCTCTCAAGGCCATCAGACTGGTCAACAGCTTCTATCTCAAGGCCATCAGACTGGTCAACAGCTTCTATCTCAAGGCCATCAGACTGTTAAACAGCTTCTCTCTCAAGGCCATCAGACTGTTAAACAGCTTCTCTCTCAAGGCCATCAGACTGTTAAACAGCTTCTCTCTCAAGGCCATCAGACTGTTAAACAGCTTCTCTCTCAAGGCCATCAGACTGTTAAACAGCTTCTATCTCCATCAGACTGTTAAACAGCTTCTCTCTCAAGGCCATCAGACTGGTCAAAAGCTTCACTCTCAAGGCCATCAGACTGTTAAACAGCTTCTCTCTCAAGGCCATCAGACTGGTCAACAGCTTCTCTCTCAAGGCCATCAGACTGGTCAACAGCTTCTATCTCAAGGCCATCAGACTGGTAAACAGCTTCTATCTCAAGGCCATCAGACTGTTAAACAGCTTCTCTCTCAAGGCCATCAGACTGTTAAACAGCTTCTCTCTCAAGGCCATCAGACTGGTCAACAGCTTCTCTCTCAAGGCCATCAGACTGGTCAACAGCTTCTCTCTCAAGGCCATCAGACTGGTAAACAGCTTCTATCTCCATCAGACTGTTAAACAGCTTCTCTCTCAAGGCCATCAGACTGTTAAACAGCTTCTCTCTCAAGGCCATCAGACTGTTAAACAGCTTCTCTCTCAAAGCCATCAGACTGGTCAACAGCTTCTCTCTCAAGGCCATCAGACTGGTAAACAGCTTCTATCTCCATCAGACTGTTAAACAGCTTCTCTCTCAAAGCCATCAGACTGGTCAACAGCTTCTCTCTCAAGGCCATCAGACTGGTCAACAGCTTCTCTCTCAAGGCCATCAGACTGTTAAACAGCTTCTATCTCAAGGCCATCAGACTGTTAAACAGCTTCTATCTCAAGGCCATCAGACTGTTAATAAACAGCTTCTATCTCAAGGCCATCAGACTGTTAAACAGCTTCTATCTCAAGGCCATCAGACTGTTAAACAGCTTCTATCTCAAGGCCATCAGACTGTTAAACAGCTTCTATCTCAAGGCCATCAGACTGTTAAACAGCTTCTATCTCAAGGCCATCAGACTGTTAAACAGCTTCTATCTCAAGGCCATCAGACTGTTAAACAGCTTCTATCTCAAGGCCATCAGACTGAAAAACAGCTTCTATCTCAAGGCCATCAGACTGTTAAACAGCTTCTATCTCAAGGCCATCAGACTGTTAAACAGCTTCTCTCTCAAGGCCGTCAGACTGATAAACAGCTTCTCTCTCAAGGCCGTCAGACTGTTAAACAGCTTCTCTCTCAAGGCCATCAGACTGTTAAACAGCTTCTCTCTCAAGGCCATCAGACTGTTAAACAGCTTCTCTCTCAAGGCCATCAGACTGATAAACAGCTTCTCTCTCAAGGCCATCAGACTGTTAAACAGCTTCTCTCTCAAGGCCATCAGACTGGTCAACAGCTTCTCTCTCAAGGCCATCAGACTGGTAAACAGCTTCTATCTCCATCAGACTGTTAAACAGCTTCTCTCTCAAGGCCATCAGACTGTTAAACAGCTTCTCTCTCAAGGCCATCAGACTGTTAAACAGCTTC
This sequence comes from Oncorhynchus kisutch, assembly GCF_002021735.2. Taxonomy (NCBI): domain Eukaryota; kingdom Metazoa; phylum Chordata; class Actinopteri; order Salmoniformes; family Salmonidae; genus Oncorhynchus; species Oncorhynchus kisutch. The sequence goes on from NC_034187.2 coordinate 2,137,690, forward strand.
TCTCTCAAAGCCATCAGACTGTTAAACAGCTTCTATCTCCATCAGACTGTTAAACAGCTTCTCTCTCAAGGCCATCAGACTGTTAAACAGCTTCTATCTCAAGGCCATCAGACTGTTAAACAGCTTCTATCTCCATCAGACTGGTCAACAGCTTCTCTCTCAAGGCCATCAGACTGTTAAACAGCTTCTATCTCAAGGCCATCAGACTGTTAAACAGCTTCTATCACAAGGCCATCAGACTGTTAAACAGCTTCTATCTCAAGGCCATCAGACTGTTAAACAGCTTCTATCTCAAGGCCATCAGACTGTTAAACAGCTTCTATCTCAAGGCCATCAGACTGTTAAACAGCTTCTATCTCAAGGCCATCAGACTGTTAAACAGCTTCTATCTCAAGGCCATCAGACTGTTAAACAGCTTCTATCTCAAGGCCATCAGACTGTTAAACAGCTTCTATCTCAAGGCCATCAGACTGTTAAACAGCTTCTATCTCAAGGCCATCAGACTGAAAAACAGCTTCTATCTCAAGGCCATCAGACTGTTAAACAGCTTCTATCTCAAGGCCATTAGACTGTTAAACAGCTTCTATCTCAAGACCATCAGACTGTTAAACAGCTTCTATCTCCATCAGACTGTTAAACAGCTTCTCTCTCAAGGCCATCAGACTGTTAAACAGCTTCTATCTCAAGGCCATCAGACTGTTAAACAGCTTCTCTCTCAAGGCCATCAGACTGGTCAACAGCTTCTCTCTCAAGGCCATCAGACTGTTAAACAGCTTCTCTCTCAAGGCCATCAGACTGGTCAACAGCTTCTCTCTCAAGGCCATCAGACTGGTCAACAGCTTCTATCTCAAGGCCATCAGACTAGTAAACAGCTTCTCTCTCAAGGCCATCAGACTGTTAAACAGCTTCTCTCTCAAGGCCATCAGACTGTTAAACAGCTTCTCTCTCAAGGCCATCAGACTGGTCAACAGCTTCTCTCTCAAGGCCATCAGACTGGTAAACAGCTTCTATCACCATCAGACTGTTAAACAGCTTCTCTCTCAAAGCCATCAGACTGGTCAACAGCTTCTCTCTCAAGGCCATCAGACTGGTAAACAGCTTCTATCTCCATCAGACTGTTAAACAGCTTCTCTCTCAAGGCCATCAGACTGTTAAACAGCTTCTATCTCAAGGCCATCAGAGTGTTAAACAGCTTCTTTCTCAAGGCCATCAGACTGTTAAACAGCTTTCTCTCTCAAGGCCATCAGACTGTTAAACAGCTTCTATCTCAAGGCCATCAGACTGTTAATAAACAGCTTCTATCTCAAGGCCATCAGACTGTTAATAAACAGCTTCTATCTCAAGGCCATCAGACTGTTAAACAGCTTCTATCTCAAGGCCATCAGACTGTTAAAACAGCTTATATCTCAAGGCCATCAGACTGTTAAACAGCTTCTATCTCAAGGCCATCAGACTGTTAAAACAGCTTCTCTCTCAAAGCCATCAGACTGTTAAACAGCTTCTTTCTCAAGGCCATCAGACTGGTAAACAGCTTCTATCTCCATCAGACTGTTAAACAGCTTCTCTCTCAAGGCCATCAGACTGTTAAACAGCTTCTATCTCAAGCCATCAGACTGTTAAACAGCTTCTATCTCAAGGCCATCAGACTGTTAAACAGCTTCTATCTCAAGGCCATCAGACTGTTAAACAGCTTCTATCTCAAGGCCATCAGACTGTTGAACAGCTTCTATCTCAAGACCATCAGACTGTTAAACAGCTTCTATCTCAAGGCCATCAGACTGTTAAACAGCTTCTCTCTCAAGGCCATCAGACTGGTAAACAGCTTCTATCTCCATCAGACTGTTAAACAGCTTTCTCTCTCAAGGCCATCAGACTGTTAAACAGCTTCTATCTCAAGGCCATCAGACTGTTAAACAGCTTCTCTCTCAAGGCCATCAGACTGTTTAAACAGCTTCTCTCTCAAGGCCATCAGACTGGTCAACAGCTTCTCTCTCAAGGCCATCAGACTGTTAAACAGCTTCTATCTCAAGGCCATCAGACTGTTAACCAGCTTCCTCTCTCAAGGCCATCAGACTGTTAAACAGCTTTCTCTCTCAAGGCCATCAGACTGGTCAACAGCTTCTCTCTCAAGGCCATCAGACCTGTTAAACAGCTTCTCTCTCAAGGCCATCAGACTGTAAACAGCTTCTATCTCAAGGCCATCAGACTGTTAATAAACAGCTTCTATCTCAAGGCCATCAGACTGTTAAACAGCTTCTATCTTAGGCCATCAGACTGTTAAACAGCTTCCTATCTCAAGGCCATCGGACTGTTAAACAGCTTCTATCTCAAGGCCATCAGACTGTTAATAAACAGCTTCTATCTCAAGGCCATCAGACTGTTAATAAACAGCTTCTATCTCAAGGCCATCAGACTGTTAAACAGCTTCTATCTCAAGGCCATCAGACTGTTAAAACAGCTTCTATCTCAAGGCCATCAGACTGTTAAACAGCTTCTCTTCTCAAAGCCATCAGACTGTAAACAGCTTCTATCTCCATCAGACTGTTAAACACTTCTCTCTCAAGGCCATCAGACTGTTAAACAGCTTCTATCTCAAGGCCATCAGACTGTTAAACAGCTTCTATCTCCATCAGACTGGTCACAGCTTCTCTCTCAAGGCCATCAGACTGTTTAAACAGCTTCTATCTCAAGGCCATCAGACTGTTAAACAGCTTCTATCACAGGCCATCAGACTGTTAAACAGCTTCTATCTCAAGGCCATCAGACTGTTAAACAGCTTCTATCTCAAGGCCATCAGACTGTTAAACAGCTTCTATCTCAAGGCCATCAGACTGTTAAACAGCTTCTATCTCAAGGCCATCAGACTGTTAAACAGCTTCTATCTCAAGGCCATCAGACTGTTAAACAGCTTCTATCTCAAGGCCATCAGACTGTTAAACAGCTTCTATCTCCATCAGACTGTTAAACAGCTTCTCTCTCAAGGCCATCAGACTGTTAAACAGCTTCTATCTCAAGGCCATCAGACTGTTAAACAGCTTCTCTCTCAAGGCCATCAGACTGTTAAACAGCTTCTCTCTCAAGGCCATCAGACTGTTAAACAGCTTCTCTCTCAAGGCCATCAGACTGTTAAACAGCTTCTCTCTCAAGGCCATCAGACTGTTAAACAGCTTCTATCTCAAGGCCATCAGACTGTAAACAGCTTCTCTCTCAAGGCCATCAGACTGTTAAACAGCTTCTCTCTCAAGGCCATCAGACTGTTAAACAGCTTCTCTCTCAAGGCCATCAGACTGTTAAACAGCTTCTCTCTCAAGGCCATCAGACTGGTAAACAGCTTCTATCACCATCAGACTGTTAAACAGCTTCTCTCTCAAGGCCATCAGACTGTTAAACAGCTTCTCTCTCAAGGCCATCAGACTGTTAAACAGCTTCTATCTCCATCAGACTGTTAAACAGCTTCTCTCTCAAGGCCATCAGACTGTTAAACAGCTTCTATCTCAAGGCCATCAGACTGTTAAACAGCTTCTATCTCAAGGCCATCAGACTGTTAAACAGCTTCTATCTCAAGGCCATCAGACTGTTAAACAGCTTCTATCTCAAGGCCATCAGACTGTTAAACAGCTTCTATCTCAAGGCCATCAGACTGTTAAACAGCTTCTATCTCAAGGCCATCAGACTGTTAAACAGCTTCTATCTCAAGGCCATCAGACTGTTAAACAGCTTCTATCTCAAGGCCATCAGACTGTTAAACAGCTTCTATCTCAAGGCCATCAGACTGTTAAACAGCTTCTATCTCAAGGCCATCAGACTGTTAAACAGCTTCTATCTCAAGGCCATCAGACTGTTAAACAGCTTCTATCTCAAGGCCATCAGACTGTTAAACAGCTTCTATCTCAAGGCCATCAGACTGTTAAACAGCTTCTATCTCCATCAGACTGTTAAACAGCTTCTCTCTCAAGGCCATCAGACTGTTAAACAGCTTCTATCTCAAGGCCATCAGACTGTTAAACAGCTTCTCTCTCAAGGCCATCAGACTGGTAAACAGCTTCTCTCTCAAGGCCATCAGACTGTTAAACAGCTTCTCTCTCAAGGCCATCAGACTGGTAAACAGCTTCTCTCTCAAGGCCATCAGACTGGTCAACAGCTTCTATCTCAAGGCCATCAGACTGTAAACAGCTTCTCTCTCAAGGCCATCAGACTGTTAAACAGCTTCTCTCTCAAGGCCATCAGACTGTTAAACAGCTTCTCTCTCAAGGCCATCAGACTGGTAAACAGCTTCTCTCTCAAGGCCATCAGACTGGTAAACAGCTTCTATCACCATCAGACTGTTAAACAGCTTCTCTCTCAAGGCCATCAGACTGTTAAACAGCTTCTCTCTCAAGGCCATCAGACTGGTAAACAGCTTCTATCTCCATCAGACTGTTAAACAGCTTCTCTCTCAAGGCCATCAGACTGTTAAACAGCTTCTATCTCAAGGCCATCAGACTGTTAAACAGCTTCTATCTCAAGGCCATCAGACTGTTAAACAGCTTCTCTCTCAAGGCCATCAGACTGTTAAACAGCTTCTATCTCAAGGCCATCAGACTGTTAAACAGCTTCTATCTCAAGGCCATCAGACTGTTAAAAACAGCTTCTATCTCAAGGCCATCAGACTGTTAAACAGCTTCTATCTCAAGGCCATCAGACTGTTAAACAGCTTCTATCTCAAGGCCATCAGACTGTTAAACAGCTTCTATCTCAAGGCCATCAGACTGTTAAACAGCTTCTATCTCAAGGCCATCAGACTGTTAAACAGCTTCTCTCTCAAGGCCATCAGACTGTTAAACAGCTTCTATCTCAAGGCCATCAGACTGTTAAACAGCTTCTATCTCAAGGCCATCAGACTGTTAAACAGCTTCTCTCTCAAGGCCATCAGACTGTTAAACAGCTTCTATCTCCATCAGACTGTTAAACAGCTTCTCTCTCAAGGCCATCAGACTGTTAAACAGCTTCTCTCTCAAGGCCATCAGACTGTTAAACAGCTTCTCTCTCAAGGCCATCAGACTGTTAAACAGCTTCTATCTCAAGGCCATCAGACTGTTAAACAGCTTCTATCTCCATCAGACTGTTAAACAGCTTCTCTCTCAAGGCCATCAGACTGTTAAACAGCTTCTATCTCAAGGCCATCAGACTGTTAAACAGCTTCTATCTCAAGGCCATCAGACTGTTAAACAGCTTCTATCTCAAGGCCATCAGACTGTTAAACAGCTTCTATCTCAAGGCCATCAGACTGTTAAACAGCTTCTATCTCAAGGCCATCAGACTGTTAAACAGCTTCTATCTCAAGGCCATCAGACTGTTAAACAGCTTCTCTCTCAAGGCCATCAGACTGGTAAACAGCTTCTATCTCCATCAGACTGTTAAACAGCTTCTCTCTCAAGGCCATCAGACTGTTAAACAGCTTCTATCTCAAGGCCATCAGACTGTTAAACAGCTTCTCTCTCAAGGCCATCAGACTGTTAAACAGCTTCTCTCTCAAGGCCATCAGACTGGTAAACAGCTTCTCTCTCAAGGCCATCAGACTGTTAAACAGCTTCTATCTCAAGGCCATCAGACTGTTAAACAGCTTCTCTCTCAAGGCCATCAGACTGTTAAACAGCTTCTCTCTCAAGGCCATCAGACTGTTAAACAGCTTCTCTCTCAAGGCCATCAGACTGTTAAACAGCTTCTCTCTCAAGGCCATCAGACTGTTAAACAGCTTCTATCTCAAGGCCATCAGACTGTTAAACAGCTTCTATCTCAAGGCCATCAGACTGTTAAACAGCTTCTATCTCAAGGCCATCAGACTGTTAAACAGCTTCTATCTCAAGGCCATCAGACTGTTAAACAGCTTCTATCTCAAGGCCATCAGACTGTTAAACAGCTTCTATCTCAAGGCCATCAGACTGTTAAACAGCTTCTATCTCAAGGCCATCAGACTGTTAAACAGCTTCTATCTCAAGGCCATCAGACTGTTAAACAGCTTCTATCTCAAGGCCATCAGACTGTTAAACAGCTTCTATCTCAAGGCCATCAGACTGTTAAACAGCTTCTATCTCAAGGCCATCAGACTGTTAAACAGCTTCTATCTCAAGGCCATCAGACTGTTAAACAGCTTCTATCTCAAGGCCATCAGACTGTTAAACAGCTTCTATCTCAAGGCCATCAGACTGTTAAACAGCTTCTATCTCAAGGCCATCAGACTGTTAAACAGCTTCTATCTCAAGGCCATCAGACTGTTAAACAGCTTCTATCTCAAGGCCATCAGACTGTTAAACAGCTTCTATCTCAAGGCCATCAGACTGTTAAACAGCTTCTATCTCAAGGCCATCAGACTGTTAAACAGCTTCTATCTCAAGGCCATCAGACTGTTAAACAGCTTCTATCTCCATCAGACTGTTAAACAGCTTCTATCTCAAGGCCATCAGACTGTTAAACAGCTTCTCTCTCAAGGCCATCAGACTGTTAAACAGCTTCTCTCTCAAGGCCATCAGACTGTTAAACAGCTTCTCTCTCAAGGCCATCAGACTGTTAAACAGCTTCTATCTCAAGGCCATCAGACTGTTAAACAGCTTCTATCTCCATCAGACTGGTAAACAGCTTCTCTCTCAAGGCCATCAGACTGTTAAACAGCTTCTATCTCAAGGCCATCAGACTGTTAAACAGCTTCTATCTCAAGGCCATCAGACTGTTAAACAGCTTCTATCTCAAGGCCATCAGACTGTTAAACAGCTTCTATCTCAAGGCCATCAGACTGTTAAACAGCTTCTATCTCAAGGCCATCAGACTGTTAAACAGCTTCTATCTCAAGGCCATCAGACTGTTAAACAGCTTCTCTCTCAAGGCCATCAGACTGTTAAACAGCTTCTCTCTCAAGGCCATCAGACTGTTAAACAGCTTCTCTCTCAAGGCCATCAGACTGTTAAACAGCTTCTCTCAAGGCCATCAGACTGTTAAACAGCTTCTCTCTCAAGGCCATCAGACTGTTAAACAGCTTCTCTCTCAAGGCCATCAGGACTGTTAAACAGCTTCTCTCTCAAGGCCATCAGACTGATCAACAGCTTCTCTCCAAGGCCATCAGACTGGTTAAACAGCTTCTATCTCCATCAGACTGTTAAACAGCTTCTCTCTCAAGGCCATCAGACTGTTAAACAGCTTTCTCTCAAGGCCATCAGACTGTTAAACAGCTTCTCTCTCAAAGCCATCAGACTGTTAAACAGCTTCTCTCTCAAAGGCCATCAGACTGGTAAACAGCTTCTCTCTCAAGGCCATCAGATGTTAAACAGCTTCTATCTCAAGGCCATCAGACTGAAAACAGCTTCTCTTCAAGGCCATCAGACTGTTAAACAGCTTCTATCTCAAGGCCATTCAGACTGTAAAACAGCTTCTATCTCAAGACCATCAGACTGTTAAACAGCTTCTATCTTAAGGCCATCAGACTGTTAAACAGCTTCTATCTCCAAGGCCATCGGACTGTTAAACAGCTTCTATCTCAAGGCCATCAGACTGTTAATAAACAGCTTCTATCTCAAGGCCATCAGACTGTTAATAAACAGCTTCTATCTCAAGGCCATCAGACTGTTAAACAGCTTCTATCTCAAGGCCATCAGACTGTTAAACAGCTTCTATCTCAAGGCCATCAGACTGTTAAACAGCTTCTCTCTCAAAGCCATCAGACTGTTAAACAGCTTCTATCTCCATCAGACTGTTAAACAGCTTCTCTCTCAAGGCCATCAGACTGTTAAACAGCTTCTATCTCAAGGCCATCAGACTGTTAAACAGCTTCTATCTCCATCAGACTGGTCAACAGCTTCTCTCTCAAGGCCATCAGACTGTTAAACAGCTTCTATCTCAAGGCCATCAGACTGTTAAACAGCTTCTATCACAAGGCCATCAGACTGTTAAACAGCTTCTATCTCAAGGCCATCAGACTGTTAAACAGCTTCTATCTCAAGGCCATCAGACTGTTAAACAGCTTCTATCTCAAGGCCATCAGACTGTTAAACAGCTTCTATCTCAAGGCCATCAGACTGTTAAACAGCTTCTATCTCAAGGCCATCAGACTGTTTAAACAGCTTCTATCTCAAGGCCATCAGACTGTTAAACAGCTTCTATCTCAAGGCCATCAGACTGTTAAACAGCTTCTATCTCAAGGCCATCAGACTGAAAAACAGCTTCTATCTCAAGGCCATCAGACTGTTAAACAGCTTCTATCTCAAGGCCATTAGACTGTTAAACAGCTTCTATCTCAAGACCATCAGACTGTTAAACAGCTTCTATCTCCATCAGACTGTTAAACAGCTTCTCTCTCAAGGCCATCAGACTGTTAAACAGCTTCTATCTCAAGGCCATCAGACTGTTAAACAGCTTCTCTCTCAAGGCCATCAGACTGGTCAACAGCTTCTCTCTCAAGGCCATCAGACTGTTAAACAGCTTCTCTCTCAAGGCCATCAGACTGGTCAACAGCTTCTCTCTCAAGGCCATCAGACTGGTCAACAGCTTCTATCTCAAGGCCATCAGACTAGTAAACAGCTTCTCTCTCAAGGCCATCAGACTGTTAAACAGCTTCTCTCTCAAGGCCATCAGACTGTTAAACAGCTTCTCTCTCAAGGCCATCAGACTGGTCAACAGCTTCTCTCTCAAGGCCATCAGACTGGTAAACAGCTTCTATCACCATCAGACTGTTAAACAGCTTCTCTCTCAAAGCCATCAGACTGGTCAACAGCTTCTCTCTCAAGGCCATCAGACTGGTAAACAGCTTCTATCTCCATCAGACTGTTAAACAGCTTCTCTCTCAAGGCCATCAGACTGTTAAACAGCTTCTATCTCAAGGCCATCAGAGTGTTAAACAGCTTCTTTCTCAAGGCCATCAGACTGTTAAACAGCTTCTCTCTCAAGGCCATCAGACTGTTAAACAGCTTCTATCTCAAGGCCATCAGACTGTTAATAAACAGCTTCTATCTCAAGGCCATCAGACTGTTAATAAACAGCTTCTATCTCAAGGCCATCAGACTGTTAAACAGCTTCTATCTCAAGGCCATCAGACTGTTAAACAGCTTCTATCTCAAGGCCATCAGACTGTTAAACAGCTTCTATCTCAAGGCCATCAGACTGTTAAACAGCTTCTATCTCAAGGCCATCAGACTGTTAAACAGCTTCTCTCTCAAGGCCATCAGACTGATAAACAGCTTCTATCTCAAGGCCATCAGACTGTTAAACAGCTTCTCTCTCAAGGCCATCAGACTGGTCAACAGCTTCTCTCTCAAGGCCATCAGACTGTTAAACAGCTTCTCTCTCAAGGCCATCAGACTGGTCAACAGCTTCTCTCTCAAGGCCATCAGACTGGTCAACAGCTTCTATCTCAAGGCCATCAGACTAGTAAACAGCTTCTCTCTCAAGGCCATCAGACTGTTAAACAGCTTCTCTCTCAAGGCCATCAGACTGTTAAACAGCTTCTCTCTCAAGGCCATCAGACTGGTCAACAGCTTCTCTCTCAAGGCCATCAGACTGGTAAACAGCTTCTATCACCATCAGACTGTTAAACAGCTTCTCTCTCAAAGCCATCAGACTGGTCAACAGCTTCTCTCTCAAGGCCATCAGACTGGTAAACAGCTTCTATCTCCATCAGACTGTTAAACAGCTTCTCTCTCAAGGCCATCAGACTGTTAAACAGCTTCTATCTCAAGGCCATCAGAGTGTTAAACAGCTTCTTTCTCAAGGCCATCAGACTGTTAAACAGCTTCTCTCTCAAGGCCATCAGACTGTTAAACAGCTTCTATCTCAAGGCCATCAGACTGTTAATAAACAGCTTCTATCTCAAGGCCATCAGACTGTTAATAAACAGCTTCTATCTCAAGGCCATCAGACTGTTAAACAGCTTCTATCTCAAGGCCATCAGACTGTTAAACAGCTTCTATCTCAAGGCCATCAGACTGTTAAACAGCTTCTATCTCAAGGCCATCAGACTGTTAAACAGCTTCTCTCTCAAAGCCATCAGACTGTTAAACAGCTTCTTTCTCAAGGCCATCAGACTGGTAAACAGCTTCTATCTCCATCAGACTGTTAAACAGCTTCTCTCTCAAGGCCATCAGACTGTTAAACAGCTTCTATCTCAAGGCCATCAGACTGTTAAACAGCTTCTATCTCAAGGCCATCAGACTGTTAAACAGCTTCTATCTCAAGGCCATCAGACTGTTAAACAGCTTCTATCTCAAGGCCATCAGACTGTTGAACAGCTTCTATCTCAAGACCATCAGACTGTTAAACAGCTTCTATCTCAAGGCCATCAGACTGTTAAACAGCTTCTCTCTCAAGGCCATCAGACTGGTAAACAGCTTCTATCTCCATCAGACTGTTAAACAGCTTCTCTCTCAAGGCCATCAGACTGTTAAACAGCTTCTATCTCAAGGCCATCAGACTGTTAAACAGCTTCTCTCTCAAGGCCATCAGACTGTTAAACAGCTTCTCTCTCAAGGCCATCAGACTGGTCAACAGCTTCTCTCTCAAGGCCATCAGACTGTTAAACAGCTTCTATCTCAAGGCCATCAGACTGTTAAACAGCTTCTCTCTCAAGGCCATCAGACTGTTAAACAGCTTCTATCTCAAGGCCATCAGACTGGTCAACAGCTTCTCTCTCAAGGCCATCAGACTGTTAAACAGCTTCTCTCTCAAGGCCATCAGACTGTTAATAAACAGCTTCTATCTCAAGGCCATCAGACTGTTAAACAGCTTCTATCTTAAGGCCATCAGACTGTTAAACAGCTTCTATCTCAAGGCCATCGGACTGTTAAACAGCTTCTATCTCAAGGCCATCAGACTGTTAATAAACAGCTTCTATCTCAAGGCCATCAGACTGTTAATAAACAGCTTCTATCTCAAGGCCATCAGACTGTTAAACAGCTTCTATCTCAAGGCCATCAGACTGTTAAACAGCTTCTATCTCAAGGCCATCAGACTGTTAAACAGCTTCTCTCTCAAAGCCATCAGACTGTTAAACAGCTTCTATCTCCATCAGACTGTTAAACAGCTTCTCTCTCAAGGCCATCAGACTGTTAAACAGCTTCTATCTCAAGGCCATCAGACTGTTAAACAGCTTCTATCTCCATCAGACTGGTCAACAGCTTCTCTCTCAAGGCCATCAGACTGTTAAACAGCTTCTATCTCAAGGCCATCAGACTGTTAAACAGCTTCTATCACAAGGCCATCAGACTGTTAAACAGCTTCTATCTCAAGGCCATCAGACTGTTAAACAGCTTCTATCTCAAGGCCATCAGACTGTTAAACAGCTTCTATCTCAAGGCCATCAGACTGTTAAACAGCTTCTATCTCAAGGCCATCAGACTGTTAAACAGCTTCTATCTCAAGGCCATCAGACTGTTAAACAGCTTCTATCTCAAGGCCATCAGACTGTTAAACAGCTTCTATCTCAAGGCCATCAGACTGTTAAACAGCTTCTATCTCAAGGCCATCAGACTGAAAAACAGCTTCTATCTCAAGGCCATCAGACTGTTAAACAGCTTCTATCTCAAGGCCATTAGACTGTTAAACAGCTTCTATCTCAAGACCATCAGACTGTTAAACAGCTTCTATCTCCATCAGACTGTTAAACAGCTTCTCTCTCAAGGCCATCAGACTGTTAAACAGCTTCTATCTCAAGGCCATCAGACTGTTAAACAGCTTCTCTCTCAAGGCCATCAGACTGGTCAACAGCTTCTCTCTCAAGGCCATCAGACTGTTAAACAGCTTCTCTCTCAAGGCCATCAGACTGGTCAACAGCTTCTCTCTCAAGGCCATCAGACTGGTCAACAGCTTCTATCTCAAGGCCATCAGACTAGTAAACAGCTTCTCTCTCAAGGCCATCAGACTGTTAAACAGCTTCTCTCTCAAGGCCATCAGACTGTTAAACAGCTTCTCTCTCAAGGCCATCAGACTGGTCAACAGCTTCTCTCTCAAGGCCATCAGACTGGTAAACAGCTTCTATCACCATCAGACTGTTAAACAGCTTCTCTCTCAAAGCCATCAGACTGGTCAACAGCTTCTCTCTCAAGGCCATCAGACTGGTAAACAGCTTCTATCTCCATCAGACTGTTAAACAGCTTCTCTCTCAAGGCCATCAGACTGTTAAACAGCTTCTATCTCAAGGCCATCAGAGTGTTAAACAGCTTCTTTCTCAAGGCCATCAGACTGTTAAACAGCTTCTCTCTCAAGGCCATCAGACTGTTAAACAGCTTCTATCTCAAGGCCATCAGACTGTTAATAAACAGCTTCTATCTCAAGGCCATCAGACTGTTAATAAACAGCTTCTATCTCAAGGCCATCAGACTGTTAAACAGCTTCTATCTCAAGGCCATCAGACTGTTAAACAGCTTCTATCTCAAGGCCATCAGACTGTTAAACAGCTTCTATCTCAAGGCCATCAGACTGTTAAACAGCTTCTATCTCAAGGCCATCAGACTGTTAAACAGCTTCTCTCTCAAGGCCATCAGACTGATAAACAGCTTCTCTCTCAAGGCCATCAGACTGTTAAACAGCTTCTCTCTCAAGGCCATCAGACTGGTCAACAGCTTCTCTCTCAAGGCCATCAGACTGGTAAACAGCTTCTATCTCCATCAGACTGTTAAACAGCTTCTCTCTCAAGGCCATCAGACTGTTAAACAGCTTCTCTCTCAAGGCCATCAGACTGTTAAACAGCTTCTCTCTCAAAGCCATCAGACTGTTAAACAGCTTCTTTCTCAAGGCCATCAGACTGGTAAACAGCTTCTATCTCCATCAGACTGTTAAACAGCTTCTCTCTCAAGGCCATCAGACTGTTAAACAGCTTCTATCTCAAGGCCATCAGACTGTTAAACAGCTTCTATCTCAAGGCCATCAGACTGTTAAACAGCTTCTATCTCAAGGCCATCAGACTGTTAAACAGCTTCTATCTCAAGGCCATCAGACTGTTGAACAGCTTCTATCTCAAGACCATCAGACTGTTAAACAGCTTCTATCTCAAGGCCATCAGACTGTTAAACAGCTTCTCTCTCAAGGCCATCAGACTGGTAAACAGCTTCTATCTCCATCAGACTGTTAAACAGCTTCTCTCTCAAGGCCATCAGACTGTTAAACAGCTTCTATCTCAAGGCCATCAGACTGTTAAACAGCTTCTCTCTCAAGGCCATCAGACTGTTAAACAGCTTCTCTCTCAAGGCCATCAGACTGGTCAACAGCTTCTCTCTCAAGGCCATCAGACTGTTAAACAGCTTCTATCTCAAGGCCATCAGACTGTTAAACAGCTTCTCTCTCAAGGCCATCAGACTGTTAAACAGCTTCTCTCTCAAGGCCATCAGACTGGTCAACAGCTTCTCTCTCAAGGCCATCAGACTGTTAAACAGCTTCTCTCTCAAGGCCATCAGACTGTTAAACAGCTTCTATCTCAAGGCCATCAGACTGTTAATAAACAGCTTCTATCTCAAGGCCATCAGACTGTTAAACAGCTTCTATCTTAAGGCCATCAGACTGTTAAACAGCTTCTATCTCAAGGCCATCGGACTGTTAAACAGCTTCTATCTCAAGGCCATCAGACTGTTAATAAACAGCTTCTATCTCAAGGCTATCAGACTGTTAATAAACAGCTTCTATCTCAAGGCCATCAGACTGTTAAACAGCTTCTATCTCAAGGCCATCAGACTGTTAAACAGCTTCTATCTCAAGGCCATCAGACTGTTAAACAGCTTCTATCTCAAGGCCATCAGACTGTTAAACAGCTTCTATCTTAAGGCCATCAGACTGTTAAACAGCTTCTATCTCAAGGCCATCAGACTGTTAAACAGCTTCTATCTCAAGGCCATCAGACTGTTAAACAGCTTCTATCTCAAGGCCATCAGACTGTTAAACAGCTTCTATCTCAAGGCCATCAGACTGAAAAACAGCTTCTATCTCAAGGCCATCAGACTGTTAAACAGCTTCTATCTCAAGGCCATTAGACTGTTAAACAGCTTCTATCTCAAGGCCATTAGACTGTTAAACAGCTTCTATCTCAAGACCATCAGACTGTTAAACAGCTTTTATCTCCATCAGACTGTTAAACAGCTTCTATCTCAAGGCCATCAGACTGTTAAACAGCTTCTCTCTCAAGGCCGTCAGACTGATAAACAGCTTCTCTCTCAAGGCCATCAGACTGTTAAACAGCTTCTCTCTCAAGGCCATCAGACTGTTAAACAGCTTCTATCTCAAGGCCATCAGACTGTTAAACAGCTTCTATCTCCATCAGACTGGTCAACAGCTTCTATCTCAAGGCCATCAGACTGTTAAACAGCTTCTATCTCAAGGCCATCAGACTGTTAAACAGCTTCTATCACAAGGCCATCAGACTGTTAAACAGCTTCTATCTCAAGGCCATCAGACTGTTAAACAGCTTCTATCTCAAGGCCATCAGACTGAAAAACAGCTTCTATCTCAAGGCCATCAGACTGTTAAACAGCTTCTATCTCAAGGCCATCAGACTGTTAAACAGCTTCTCTCTCAAGGCCGTCAGACTGATAAACAGCTTCTCTCTCAAGGCCGTCAGACTGTTAAACAGCTTCTCTCTCAAGGCCATCAGACTGTTAAACAGCTTCTCTCTCAAGGCCATCAGACTGTTAAACAGCTTCTCTCTCAAGGCCATCAGACTGATAAACAGCTTCTCTCTCAAGGCCATCAGACTGTTAAACAGCTTCTCTCTCAAGGCCATCAGACTGGTCAACAGCTTCTCTCTCAAGGCCATCAGACTGGTAAACAGCTTCTATCTCCATCAGACTGTTAAACAGCTTCTCTCTCAAGGCCATCAGACTGTTAAACAGCTTCTCTCTCAAGGCCATCAGACTGTTAAACAGCTTCTCTCTCAAAGCCATCAGACTGTTAAACAGCTTCTCTCTCAAGGCCATCAGACTGGTAAACAGCTTCTCTCTCAAGGCCATCAGACTGTTAAACAGCTTCTATCTCAAGGCCATCAGACTGAAAAACAGCTTCTATCTCAAGGCCATCAGACTGTTAAACAGCTTCTATCTCAAGGCCATCAGACTGTTAAACAGCTTCTATCTCAAGACCATCAGACTGTTAAACAGCTTTTATCTCCATCAGACTGTTAAACAGCTTCTATCTCCATCAGACTGTTAAACAGCTTCTCTCTCAAGGCCATCAGACTGTTAAACAGCTTCTATCTCAAGGCCATCAGACTGTTAAACAGCTTCTATCTCCATCAGACTGGTCAACAGCTTCTCTCTCAAGGCCATCAGACTGTTAAACAGCTTCTATCTCAAGGCCATCAGACTGTTAAACAGCTTCTACTCCCAAGGCCATCAGACTGTTTAAACAGCTTCTATCTCAGCCATCAGACTGTTAACAGCTTCTATCTCAAGGCCATCAGACTGTTAAACAGCTTCTATCTCAAGGCCATCAGACTGTTAAACAGCTTATCTAGGCTCCATCAGATCCAGACTGTTAAACAGCTTCTATCTCAAGGCCATCAGACTGTTAAACAGTTCTATCTCAAGGCCATCAGACTGTAAACAGCTTCTATCTCAAGGCCATCAGACTGAAAAACAGCTTCTATCTCAAGGCCATCAGACTGTTAAACAGCTTCTATCTCAAGGCCATTAGACTGTTAAACAGCTTTCTATCTCAAGACCATCAGACTGTTAACAGCTTCTATCTCCATCAGACTGTTAAACAGCTTCTCTCTCAAGGCCATCAGACTGTTAAACAGCTTCTATCTCAGGCCATCAGGACTGTTAACAGCTTCTCTCTCAAGGCCATTCAGACTGTTAAACAGCTTCTATCTCCATCAGACTGTTAAACAGCTTCTCTCTCAAGGCCATCAGACTGGTCAACAGCTTCTCTCTCAAGGCCATCAGACTGCTAACAGCTTCTCTCCTCAAGGCCATCAGACTGGTCAACAGCTTCTCTCTCAAGGCCATCAGACTGGTCAAACAGCTTCTATCTCAAGGCCATCAGACTAGTAAACAGCTTCTCTCTCAAGGCCATCAGACTGTTAAACAGCTTCTCTCTCAAGGCCATCAGACTGTTAAACAGCTTCTCTCTCAAGGCCATCAGACTGGTCAACAGCTTCTCTCTCAAGGCCATCAGACTGGTAAACAGCTTCTATCACCATCAGACTGTTAAACAGCTTCTCTCTCAAAGCCATCAGACTGGTAAACAGCTTCTATCTCCATCAGACTGTTAAACAGCTTCTCTCTCAAGGCCATCAGACTGTTAAACAGCTTCTATCTCAAGGCCATCAGAGTGTTAAACAGCTTCTTTCTCAAGGCCATCAGACTGTTAAACAGCTTCTCTCTCAAGGCCATCAGACTGTTAAACAGCTTCTATCTCAAGGCCATCAGACTGTTAATAAACAGCTTCTATCTCAAGGCCATCAGACTGTTAATAAACAGCTTCTATCTCAAGGCCATCAGACTGTTAAACAGCTTCTTCTCAAGGCCATCAGACTGTTAAACAGCTTCTATCTCAAGGCCATCAGACTGTTAAACAGCTTCTATCTCAAGGCCATCAGACTGTTAAACAGCTTCTATCTCAAGGCCATCAGACTGTTAAACAGCTTCTATCTCAAGGCCATCAGACTGTTAAACAGCTTCTATCTCAAGGCCATCAGACTGTTAAACAGCTTCTCTCTCAAGGCCATCAGACTGATTAAACAGCTTCTCTCTCAAGGCCATCAGACTGTTAAACAGCTTCTCTCTCAAGGCCATCAGACTGGTCAACAGCTTCTCTCTCAAGGCCATCAGACTGGTAAACAGCTTCTATCTCCATCAGACTGTTAAACAGCTTCTATCTCAAGGCCATCAGACTGTTAAACAGCTTCTCTCTCAAGGCCATCAGACTGTTAAACAGCTTCTATCTCCATCAGACTGTTAAACAGCTTCTCTCTCAAGGCCATCAGACTGGTCAACAGCTTCTCTCTCAAGGCCATCAGACTGTTAAACAGCTTCTCTCTCAAGGCCATCAGACTGGTCAACAGCTTCTCTCTCAAGGCCATCAGACTGGTCAACAGCTTCTATCTCAAGGCCATCAGACTAGTAAACAGCTTCTCTCTCAAGGCCATCAGACTGTTAAACAGCTTCTCTCTCAAGGCCATCAGACTGTTAAACAGCTTCTCTCTCAAGGCCATCAGACTGGTCAACAGCTTCTCTCTCAAGGCCATCAGACTGTTAAACAGCTTCTATCTCATCAGACTGTTAAACAGCTTCTCTCTCAAGGCCATCAGACTGTTAAACAGCTTCTATCTCAAGGCCATCAGACTGTTGAACAGCTTCTATCTCAAGACCATCAGACTGTTAAACAGCTTCTATCTCAAGGCCATCAGACTGTTAAACAGCTTCTCTCTCAAGGCCATCAGACTGCGTAAACAGCTTCTATCTCCATCAGACTGTTAAACAGCTTCTCTCTCAAGGCCATCAGACTGTTAAACAGCTTCTATCTCAAGGCCATCAGACTGTTAAACAGCTTCTCTCTCAAGGCCATCAGACTGTTAAACAGCTTCTCTCTCAAGGCATCAGACTGGTCAACGCTTCTCTCTCAAGGCCATCAGACTGTTAAACCAGCTTCTATCTCAAGGCCATCAGACTGTTAAAACAGCTTCTCTCTCAAGGCCATCAGACTGTTAAACAGCTTCTCTCTCAAGCCATCAGACTGGTCAACAGCTTCTCTCTCAAGGCCATCAGACTGTTAAACAGCTTCTCTTCAAGGCCATCAGGACTGTTAAACAGCTTCTATCTCAAGGCCATCAGACTGGTTTAATAAACAGCTTCTATCTCAAGGCCATCAGACTGTTAAACAGCTTCTATCTTAAGGCCATCAGACTGTTAAACAGCTTCTATCTCAAGGCCATCGGACTGTTAAACAGCTTCTATCTCAAGGCCATCAGACTGTTAATAAACAGCTTCTATCTCAAGGCTATCAGACTGTTAATAAACAGCTTCTATCTCAAGGCCATCAGACTGTTAAACAGCTTCTATCTCAAGGCCATTCAGACTGTTAAACAGCTTCTATCTCAAGGCCATCAGACTGTTAAACAGCTTCTATTCTCAGGCCATCAGACTGTTAAACAGCTTCTATCTTAAGGCCATCAGACTGTTAAACAGCTTCTATCTCAAGGCCATCAGACTGTTAACAGCTTCTATCTCAAGGCCATCAGACTGTTAAACAGCTTCTATCTCAAGGCCATCAAGACTGTTAAACAGCTTCTATCTCAAGGGCCATCAGACTGAAAAACACTTCTATCTCAAGGCCATCAGACTGTTAAACAGCTTCTATCTCAGCCATTAGACTGTTAACAGCTTCTATCTCAGGGCCATTAGACTGTTAAACAGCTTCTATCTCAAGACCATCAGACTGTAAACAGCTTTATCCTCCATCAGACTGGTAAACAGCTTCTATCTCAAGGGCCATCCAGACTGTTGAAACAGCTTCTCTCCCAAGGCCGTCAGACTGTTAAACAGCTTCTCTCTCAGCCGTCAGATGATAAACAGCTTCTCTCTCAAGGCCATCAGACTGTTAAACAGCTTCTCTCTCAAGGCCATCAGACTGTTAAACAGCTTCTATCTCAAGGCCATCAGACTGTTAAACAGCTTCTATCTCCATCAGACTGGTCAACAGCTTCTCTCTCAAGGCCATCAGACTGTTAAACAGCTTCTATCTCAAGGCCATCAGACTGTTAAACAGCTTCTATCACAAGGCCATCAGACTGTTAAACAGCTTCTATCTCAAAGGCCATCAGACTGTTTAAACAGCTTCTATCTCAAGGCCATCAGACTGAAAAACAGCTTCTATCTCAAGGCCATCAGACTGTTAAACAGCTTCTATCTCAAGGCCATCAAGACTGTTAAACAGCTTCTCTTCAAGGCCGTCAGACTGATAAACAGCTTCTCTCTCAAGGCCGTCAGACTGTTAAACAGCTTCTCTCTCAAGGCCATCAGACTGTTAAACAGCCTTCTCTTCAAGGCCATCAGAGATAACAGCTTCTCTCTCAAGGCCATCAGACTGTTAAACAGCTTCTCTCTCAAGGCCATCAGACTGTTAAACAGCTTCTCTCTCAAGGCCATCAGACTGTTAAACAGCTTCTCTCTCAAGGCCATCAGACTGGTCAACAGCTTCTCTCTCAAGGCCATCAGACTGGTAAACAGCTTCTATCTCCATCAGACTGTTAAACAGCTTCTCTCTCAAGGCCATCAGACTGTTAAACAGCTTCTCTCTCAAGGCCATCAGACTGTTAAACAGCTTCTCTCTCAAGGCCATCAGACTGTTAAACAGCTTCTCTCTCAAGGCCATCAGACTGTTAAACAGCTTCTCTCTCAAGGCCATCAGACTGTTAAACAGCTTCTATCTCAAGGCCATCAGACTGAAAAACAGCTTCTATCTCAAGGCCATCAGACTGTTAAACAGCTTCTATCTCAAGGCCATCAGACTGTTAAACAGCTTCTATCTCAAGGCCATCAGACTGTTAAACAGCTTCTATCTCAAGGCCATCAGACTGTTAAACAGCTTCTATCTCCATCAGACTGTTAAACAGCTTCTCTCTCAAGGCCATCAGACTGTTAAACAGCTTCTATCTCAAGGCCATCAGACTGTTAAACAGCTTCTATCTCAAGGCCATCAGACTGTTAAACAGCTTCTCTCTCAAGGCCATCAGACTGTTAAACAGCTTCTATCTCAAGGCCATCAGACTGTTAAACAGCTTCTATCTCAAGGCCATCAGACTGTTAAACAGCTTCTATCTCAAGGCCATCAGACTGTTAAACAGCTTCTATCTCAAGGCCATCAGACTGTTAAACAGCTTCTATCTCAAGGCCATCAGACTGTTAAACAGCTTCTATCTCAAGGCCATCAGACTGTTAAACAGCTTCTATCTCAAGGCCATCAGACTGTTAAACAGCTTCTATCTCAAGGCCATCAGACTGTTAAACAGCTTCTATCTCAAGGCCATCAGACTGTTAAACAGCTTCTCTCTCAAGGCCATCAGACTGTTAAACAGCTTCTCTCTCAAGGCCATCAGACTGTTAAACAGCTTCTATCTCAAGGCCATCAGACTGTTAAACAGCTTCTATCTCCATCAGACTGTTAAACAGCTTCTCTCTCAAGGCCATCAGACTGTTAAACAGCTTCTCTCTCAAGGCCATCAGACTGTTAAACAGCTTCTCTCTCAAGGCCATCAGACTGTTAAACAGCTTCTTCTCAAGGCCATCAGACTGTTAAACAGCTTCTATCTCCATCAGACTGTTAAACAGCTTCTCTCTCAAGGCCATCAGACTGTTAAACAGCTTCTCTCTCAAGGCCATCAGACTGTTAAACAGCTTCTATCTCAAGGCCATCAGACTGTTAAACAGCTTCTATCTCAAGGCCATCAGACTGTTAAACAGCTTCTATCTCAAGGCCATCAGACTGTTAAACAGCTTCTATCTCAAGGCCATCAGACTGTTAAACAGCTTCTCTCTCAAGGCCATCAGACTGTTAAACAGCTTCTATCTCCCATCAGACTGTTAAACAGCTTCTCTCTCAAGGCCATCAGACTGTTAAACAGCTTCTATCTCAAGGCCATCAGACTGTTAAACAGCTTCTCTCTCAAGGCCATCAGACTGTTAAACAGCTTCTCTCTCAAGGCCATCAGACTGTTAAACAGCTTCTATCTCAAGGCCATCAGACTGTTAAACAGCTTCTCTCTCAAGGCCATCAGACTGTTAAACAGCTTCTATCTCAAGGCCATCAGACTGTTAAACAGCTTCTCTCTCAAGGCCATCAGACTGTTAAACAGCTTCTCTCTCAAGGCCATCAGACTGTTAAACAGCTTCTCTCTCAAGGCCATCAGACTGTTAAACAGCTTCTCTCTCAAGGCCATCAGACTGTTAAACAGCTTCTATCTCAAGGCCATCAGACTGTTAAACAGCTTCTATCTCAAGGCCATCAGACTGTTAAACAGCTTCTATCTCAAGGCCATCAGACTGTTAAACAGCTTCTATCTCAAGGCCATCAGACTGTTAAACAGCTTCTATCTCAAGGCCATCAGACTGTTAAACAGCTTCTATCTCAAGGCCATCAGACTGTTAAACAGCTTCTATCTCAAGGCCATCAGACTGTTAAACAGCTTCTATCTCAAGGCCATCAGACTGTTAAACAGCTTCTATCTCAAGGCCATCAGACTGTTAAACAGCTTCTATCTCAAGGCCATCAGACTGTTAAACAGCTTCTATCTCAAGGCCATCAGACTGTTAAACAGCTTCTATCTCAAGGCCATCAGACTGTTAAACAGCTTCTATCTCAAGGCCATCAGACTGTTAAACAGCTTCTATCTCAAGGCCATCAGACTGTTAAACAGCTTCTATCTCAAGGCCATCAGACTGTTAAACAGCTTCTATCTCAAGGCCATCAGACTGTTAAACAGCTTCTATCTCAAGGCCATCAGACTGTTAAACAGCTTTATCTCCATCAGACTGTTAAACAGCTTCTATCTCAAGGCCATCAGACTGTTAAACAGCTTCTCTCTCAAGGCCGTCAGACTGATAAAACAGCTTCTCTCTCAAGGCCATCAGACTGTTAAACAGCTTCTCTCTCAAGGCCATCAGACTGTTAAACAGCTTCTATCTCAAGGCCATCAGACTGTTAAACAGCTTCTATCTCCATCAGACTGGTCAACAGCTTCTCTCTCAAGGCCATCAGACTGTTAAACAGCTTCTATCTCAAGGCCATCAGACTGTTAAACAGCTTCTATCACAAGGCCATCAGACTGTTAAACAGCTTCTATCTCAAGGCCATCAGACTGTTAAACAGCTTCTATCTCAAGGCCATCAGACTGTTAAACAGCTTCTATCTCAAGGCCATCAGACTGTTAAACAGCTTCTATCTCAAGGCCATCAGACTGTTAAACAGCTTCTATCTCAAGGCCATCAGACTGTTAAACAGCTTCTATCTCAAGGCCATCAGACTGTTAAACAGCTTCTATCTCAAGGCCATCAGACTGTTAAACAGCTTCTATCTCAAGGCCATCAGACTGAAAAAACAGCTTCTATCTCAAGGCCATCAGACTGTTAAACAGCTTTCTATCTCAAGCGCCATTAGACTGTTAAACAGCTTCTATCTCAAGACCATCAGACTGTTAAACAGCTTCTATCTCCATCAGACTGTTAAACAGCTTCTCTCTCAAGGCCATCAGACTGTTAAACAGCTTCTATCTCAAGGCCATCAGACTGTTAAACAGCTTCTCTCTCAAGGCCATCAGACTGTTAAACAGCTTCTATCTCCATCAGACTGTTAAACAGCTTCTCTCTCAAGGCCATCAGACTGGTCAACAGCTTTCTATCTCAAGGCCATCAGACTAGTAAACAAGCTTCTCTCTCAAGGCCATCAGACTGTTAAACAGCTTCTCTCTCAAGTGCCATCAGACTGTTAAACAGCTTCTCTCTCAAGGCCATCAGACTGGTCAACAGCTTCTCTCTCAAGGCCATCAGGACTGGTCAAAGCTTCTCTCTCAAGGCCATCAGACTGGTAACAGCTTCTATCTCCATCAGACTGTTAAACAGCTTCTCTCTCAAGGCCATCAGACTGTTAAACAGCTTCTCTCTCAAGGCCATCAGACTGTTAAACAGCTTCTCTCTCAAAGCCATCAGACTGTTAAACAGCTTCTTTCTCAAGGCCATCAGACTGGTAAACAGCTTCTATCTCCATCAGACTGTTTAAACAGCTTCTATCTCCAAGGCCATCAGACTGTTAAACAGCTTCTATCTCAAGGCCATCAGAGTGTTGAACAGCTTCTATCTCAAGACCATCAGACTGTTAAACAGCTTTATCTCCATCAGACTGTTAAACAGCTTCTATCTCAAGGCCATCAGACTGTTAAACAGCTTCTCTCTCAAGGCCATCAGACTTGTAACAGCTTCTATCTCCATCAGACTGTTAAACAGCTTCTCTCTCAAGGCCATCAGACTGTTAAACAGCTTCTATCTCAAGGCCATCAGACTGTTAAACAGCTTCTCTCTCAAGGCCATCAGACTGTTAAACAGCTTCTACTTTTAAACAGCTTCTCTCTCAAGGCCATCAGACTGGTCAACAGCTTCTCTCTCAAGGCCATCAGGACTGTTAAACAGCTTCTATCTCAAGGCCATCAGACTGTTAACAGCTTCTCTCTCAAGGCCATCAGACTGTTAAACAGCTTCTCTCTCAAGGCCATCAGACTGGTCAACAGCTTCTCTCTCAAGGCCATCAGACTGTTAAACAGCTTCTCTCTCAAGGCCATCAGACTGTTAAACAGCTTCTATCTCAAGGCCATCAGACTGTTAATAAACAGCTTCTATTTCAAGGCCATCAGACTGTTAAACAGCTTCTATCTTAAGGCCATCAGATGTTAAACAGCTTCTATCTCAAGGCCATCGGACTGTTAAACAGCTTCTATCTCAAGGCCATTCAGACTGTAATAAAACAGCTTCTATCTCAAGGCCATCAGACTGTTAATATAAACAGCTTTCTATCTCAAGGCATCAGATGTTAAACAGCTTCTATCTCAAGGCCATCAGACTGTTAAACAGCTTCTATCTCAAGGCCAATCAGACTGTTAAAACAGCTTCTATCTCAAGGCCATCAGACTGTTAAACAGCTTCTTATCTTAAGGCCATCAGACTGTTAAACAGCTTCTATCTCAAGGCCATCAGACTGTTAAACAGCTTCTATCTCAAGGCCATCAGACTGTTAAACAGCTTCTATCTCAAGGCCATCAGACTGTTAAACAGCTTCTATCTCAAGGCCATCCGACTGAAAAACAGCTTCTATCTCAAGGCCATTAGACTGTTTAAACAGCTTCTATCTCAAGACCATCAGACTGTTAAACAGCTTTTATCCTCCATCAGACTGTTAAACAGCTTCTATCTCAAGGCCATCAGACTGTTAAACAGCTTCTCTCTCAAGGCGTCAGAACTGATAAACAGCTTCTCTCTCAAGGGCCATCAGACTGTTAAACAGCTTCTCTCTCAAGGCCGTCAGACTGATAAACAGCTTCTATCTCAAGGCCATCAGACTGATAAACAGCTTCTCTCTCAAGGCCATCAGACTGTTAAACAGCTTCTCTCTCAAGGCCATCAGACTGTTAAAACAGCTTCTCTCTCAAGGCCATCAGACTGTTAAACAGCTTCTCTCTCAAGGCCATCAGACTGTTAAACAGCTTCTCTCTCAGGCCGTCAGACTGTTAAACAGCTTCTATCTCAAGGCCGTCAGACTGATAAACAGCTTCTATCTCAAGGCCGTCAGACTGATAAACAGCTTCTCTCTCAAGGCCATCAGACTGTAAACAGCTTCTATCTCAAGGCCATCAGACTGTTAAACAGCTTCTCTCTCAAGGCCATCAGACTGATAAACAGCTTCTCTCTCAAGGCCATCAGACTGTTAAACAGCTTCTATCTCCATCAGACTGGTCAACAGCTTCTCTCTCAAGGCCATCAGACTGTTAGAAGCTGTTTAACTCAAGGCCATCAGACTGTTAAACAGCTTCTCTCTCAAGGCCGTCAGACTGATAAACAGTCACCACTAACATTGAGTGGGAGGACATGTCCTTTCCTTCTAATCCTGGTTAGAGAAGGACAGAGCATTCAGCTCTTATCACCAGGAAGCTGCATCTGCCCTTTCACTACAGAGATACTGAACCCTACAGGAGACAGGGACACTTTATGGACAGGGTGCGTCCCAAACACCAGCCTATTCCCTATACCTGCCACTGTGAAGGCAGTAGTGCGACATGTGGGATGCAGGTTCCACATGAAAGTCAACACAGGTCTGAAGTCCAGCCTCTCCAATTCTCACCTCCATTAAAAGCTGCTTCTATGAAAATGCCAGACCACCTGGGAGGAGGCTATAATGACAGGTTACCACAGCATGTCTTCACTAACAGGTTACCACAGAGTCTCATTCACTAGCAGGTTACCACAGAGTCTCATTCACTAGCAGGTTACCACAGAGTCCCATTCACTAACAGGTTACCACAGCATGTCTTCACTAACAGGTTACCACAGAGTCTCATTCACTAGCAGGTTACCACAGAGTCCCATTCACTAACAGGTTACCACAGCATGTCTTCACTAACAGGTTACCACAGCATGTCTTCACTAACAGGTTACCACAGCATGTCTTCACTAACAGGTTACCACAGAGTCTCATTCACTAACAGGTTACCACAGAGTCTCATTCACTAACAGGTTACCACAGAAGTTCCCATTCACTAACAGGTTACCACAGAGTCTCATTCACTAGCAGGTTACCACAGAGTCCCATTCACTAACAGGTTACCACAGCATGTCTTCACTAACAGGTTACCACAGAGTCCCATTCACTAACAGGTTACCACAGCATGTCTTCACTAACAGGTTACCACAGAGTCTCATTCACTAGCAGGTTACCACAGCATGTCTTCACTAACAGGTTACCACAGAGTCCCATTCACTAGCAGGTTACCACAGCATGTCTTCACTAACAGGTTACCACAGAGTCTCATTCACTAGCAGGTTACCACAGCATGTCTTCACTAACAGGTTACCACAGAGTCCCATTCACTAACAGGTTACCACAGCATGTCTTCACTAACAGGTTACCACAGCATGTCTTCACTAACAGGTTACCACAGAGTCTCATTCACTAGCAGGTTACCACAGAGTCCCATTCACTAACAGGTTACCCACAGCATGTCTTCACTAACAGGTTACCACAGCATGTCTTCACTAACAGGTACCACAGCATGTCTTCACTAACAGGTTACCACAGCATGTCTTCACTAACAGGTTACCACAGCATGTCTTCACTAACAGGTTACCACAGCATGTCTTCACTAACAGGTTACCACAGAGTCTCATTCACTAACAGGTTACCACAGAGTCCCATTCACTAACAGGTTACCACAGAGTCCCATTCACTAACAGGTTACCACAGAGTCCCATTCACTAACAGGTTACCACAGAGTCTCATTCACTACAGGTTACCACAGAGTCCCATTCACTAACAGGTTACCACAGAGTCTCATTCACTAACAGGTTACCACAGAGTCCCAATTCAATAACAGGTTACCACAGAGTCCCATTCACTAACAGGTTACCACAGAGTCTCATTCACTAACAGGTTACCACAGAGTCTCATTCACTAAACAGGTTACCACGAGTCCCATTCACTAACAGGTTACCACAGAGTCCCATTCACTAACAGGTTACCACAGAGTCCCATTCACTCTAACCACTAGGCTACCTGCGTCACCCCTCTAACCACTAGGCTACCTGCGTCACCCCTCTAACCACTAGGCTACCTGCGTCACCCCTCTAACCACTAGGCTACCTGCGTCACCCCTCTAACCACTAGGCTACCTGCGTCACCCTCTAACCACTAGGCTACCTGCGTCACCCCTCTAACCACTAGGCTACCTGCGTCACCCCTCTAAACCACTAGGCTACCTGCGTCACCCCTCTAACCACTAGGCTACCTGCGTCACCCCTCTAACCACTAGGCTACCTGCGTCACCCCCTCTAACCACTAGGCTACCTGCGTCACCCCTCTAACCACTAGGCTACCTGCGTCACCCCTCTAACCACTAGGCTACCTGCGTCACCCCTCTAACCACTAGGCTACCTGCGTCACCCCTCTAACCACTAGGCTACCTGCGTCACCCCTCTAACCACTAGGCTACCTGCGTCACCCCTCTAACCACTAGGCTACCTGCGTCACCCCTCTAACCACTAGGCTACCTGCGTCACCCCCTCTAACCACTAGGCTACCTGCGTCACCCCTCTAACCACTAGGCTACCTGCGTCACCCCTCTAACCACTAGGCTACCTGCGTCACCCCTCTAACCACTAGGCTACCTGCGTCACCCCTCTAACCACTAGGCTACCTGCGTCACCCCTCTAACCACTAGGCTACCTGCGTCACCCCTCTAACCACTAGGCTACCTGCGTCACCCTCTAACCACTAGGCTACCTGCGTCACCCCTCTAACCACTAGGCTACCTGCGTCACCCCTCTAACCACTAGGCTACCTGCATCACCCCTCTAACCACTAGGCTACCTGCGTCACCCCTCTAACCACTAGGCTACCTGCGTCACCCCTCTAACCACTAGGCTACCTGCGTCACCCCTCTAACCACTAGGCTACCTGC
The DNA here is from genome assembly GCF_002021735.2 of Oncorhynchus kisutch. Lineage (NCBI taxonomy): Eukaryota > Metazoa > Chordata > Actinopteri > Salmoniformes > Salmonidae > Oncorhynchus > Oncorhynchus kisutch. The sequence continues at coordinate 2,164,847 of NC_034187.2, forward strand.
ATCACCCCTCTAACCACTAGGCTACCTGCGTCACCCCTCTAACCACTAGGCTACCTGCATCACCTCTCTAACCACTAGGCTACCTGCGTCACCCCTCTAACCACTAGGCTACCTGCATCACCCCTCTAACCACTAGGCTACCTGCATCACCCCTCTACCACTAGGCTACCTGCATCAACCCTCTAACCACTAGGCTACCTGCATCACCCTCTAACCACTAGGCTACTGCATCACCCCTCTAACCACTAGGCTACCTGCATCACCCCTCTAACCACTAGGCTACCTGCATCACCCCTCTAACCACTAGGCTACCTGCATCAACCCTCTAACAACTAGGCTACTGCCGCCTCTACACTCTAACCACTCAGTTTCAGTTGTAGTGTTTCTGTCTGATGTCAGTTCTACCCCTGAACAGGCAGTTAACCCACTGTTCCTAGACAGTTAACCCACTGTTCCACTGTTCCTAGACCAGTTAACCCACTGTTCCTAGACCAGTTAACCCACTGTTCCACTGTTCCTAGACCAGTTAATCCACTGTTCCTAGACCAGTTAACCCACTGTTCCTAGACCAGTCAACCCACTGTTCCTAGACCAGTCAACCCACTGTTCCTAGACCAGTCAACCCACTGTTTCCTAGACCAGTCAACCCACTGTTCCTAGACCAGTCAACCCACTGTTCCTAGACCAGTCAACCCACTGTTCCTAGACCAGTCAACCCACTGTTCCTAGACCAGTCAACCCACTGTTCCTAGACCAGTCAACCCACTGTTCCTAGACCAGTCAACCCACTGTTTCCTAGACCAGTCAACCCACTGTTCCTAGACCAGTCAACCCACTGTTCCTAGACCAGTCAACCCACTGTTCCTAGACCAGTTAACCCATGTCCTAGACCAGTTAACCCACTGTTCCTAGACCAGTTAACCCACTGTTCCTAGACCAGTTAACCCACTGTTCCTAGACCAGTTACCACTGTCCTAGACCAGTTAACCCACTGTTCCTAGACCAGTTAACCCACTGTTCCTAGACCAGTTAACCCACTGTTCCTAGACCAGTTAACCCACTGTTCCTAGACCAGTTAACCCACTGTTCCTAGACCAGTTAACCCACTGTTCCTAGACCAGTTAACCCACTGTTCCTAGACCAGTTAACCCACTGTTCCTAGACCAGTTAACCCACTGTTCCTAGACCAGTTAACCCACTGTTCCTAGACCAGTTAACCCACTGTTCCTAGACCAGTTAACCCACTGTTCCTAGACCAGTTAACCCACTGTTCCTAGACCAGTTAACCCACTGTTCCTAGACCAGTTAACCCACTGTTCCTAGACCAGTTAACCCACTGTTCCTAGACCAGTTAACCCACTGTTCCTAGACCAGTTAACCCACTGTTCCTAGACCAGTTAACCCACTGTTCCTAGACCAGTTAACCCACTGTTCCTAGACCAGTTAACCCACTGTTCCTTAGACCAGTTAACCACTGTTCCTAGACCAGTTAACCCACTGTTCCTAGACCAGTTAACCACTGTTCCTAGACCAGTTAACCCACTGTTCCTAGACCAGTTTAACCCACTGTCCCGAGACCAGTTAACCCACTGTTCCTAGACCAGTAACCCACTGTTCCCACGTTCCTAGACCAGTTAACCCACTGTTCCACTGTTCCTAGACCAGTCAACCACTGTTCCTAGACCCAGTTAACCCCACTGTTCCTTAGACCAGGTTAACCCACTTTCCTAGACCAGTTAACCCACTGTTCCTAGACCAGTTAACCCACTGTTCCTTAGACCAGTTACCACTGTTCCTAGGTAACCCACTGTTCCTAGACCAGTTAACCCACTGTTCCTAGACCAGTTAACCCACTGTTCCTAGACCAGTTAACCCACTGTTCCTAGACCAGTTAACCCACTGTTCCACTGTTCCTAGACCAGTTAACCCACTGTTCCACTGTTCCTAGACCAGTTAACCCACTGTTCACTGTTCCTAGACCAGTTAACCCACTGTTCTAGACCAGTTACCCACTGTTCCTAGACCAGTTAACCCACTGTTCCTAGACCAGTTAACCCACTGTTCCACTGTTCCTAGACCAGTTAACCCACTGTTCCTAGACCAGTTAACCCCACTGTTCCACTGTTCCTAGACCAGTTAACCCACTGTTCCTAGACCAGTTAACCACTGTTCCACTGTTCCTAGACCAGTTAACCCACTGTTCCTAGACCAGTTAACCCACTGTTCCACTGTTCCTAGACCAGTTAACCCACTGTTCCTAGACCAGTTAACCCACTGTTCCACTGTTCCTAGACCAGTTAACCCACTGTTCCACTGTTCCTAGACCAGTTAACCCACTGTTCCACTGTTCCTAGACCAGTCAACCCACCTGTTCCTAGACCAGTTAACCCACTGTTCCTAGACCAGTTAACCCACTTTCCTAGACCAGTTAACCCACTGTTCCTAGACCATGTAACCCACTGTTCCTAGACCAGTTAACCACTGTTCCTAGACCAGTTAACCCACTGTTCCTAGACCAGTTAACCCACTGTTCCACTGTTCCTAGACCAGTTAACCCACTGTTCCACTGTTCCTAGACCAGTTAACCCACTGTTCCACTGTTCCTAGACCAGTTAACCCACTGTTCCTAGACCAGTCAACCCACTGTTCCTAGACCAGTCAACCCACTGTTCCTAGACCAGTCAACCCACTGTTCCTAGACCAGTCAACCCACTGTTCCTAGACCAGTTAACCCACTGTTCCTAGACCAGTTAACCCACTGTTCCTAGACCAGTTAACCCACTGTTCCTAGACCAGTTAACCCACGTTCCTAGACCAGTTAACCCACTGTTCCTAGACCAGTAACCACTGTTAACCACTGTTCCTAGACCAGTTAACACCCACTGTTCCTAGACCAGTAACCCACTGTTCCTAGACCAGTTAACCCACTGTTCCTAGACCAGTCAACCCACTGTTTCCTGTAGACCAGTCAACCCCACTGTTCCTAGACCAAGTCAACCCACTGTTCCTAGACCAGTCAACCCATGTTCCTAGACCAGTCAACCCCACTGTTCCTAGACGCAGTCAACCCACTGTTCCCTAGACCAGTCAACCCACTGTTCCTAGACCAGTCAACCCACTGTTCCTAGACCAGTCAACCCACTGTTCCTAGGACCAGTCAACCCACTGTTCCTAGACCAGTTAACCCACTGTTCTAGACCAGTTAACCCACTGTTCCTAGACCAGTTTAACCCCACTGTTCCTAGACCAGTTACCCACTGTTCCTAGGACCAGTTAACCCCACTGTTCCTAGACCAGTTAACCCCACTGTTCCTAGACCAGTTAACCCACTGTTCCTAGACCAGTTAACCCACTGTTCCTAGACCAGTTAACCCACTGTTCCTAGACCAGTTAACCCACTGTTCCTAGACCAGTTAACCCACTGTTCCTAGACCAGTTAACCCCACTGGTTCCTAGACCAAGTTAACCCACTTCCTGTTCCTAGACCCAGGTCAACTCCACTGTTCCTAGACCAGTTAACCCACTGGTTCCTAGACCAGTTAACCCCACTGTTCCTAGACCGTTAACCCACTGTTCCTAGACCAGTTAACCCACTGTTTCCTAGACCAGTTAACCCCACTGTTCCTAGACCAGTTAAACCACACCGTTCCTAGACGCATGTTAACCCACTGTTCCCTAGACCAACGTTAACCCACTGTTCCTACCAGTTACCTAGCACTGTCAACCCACTGTTCCTAGACCAGTTAACCCACTGTATCCACTGTTCCTAGACCAGTTCACCCACTGTTCCGGTTCCTAGGACCAGTTAACCCACTGTTCCTAGACGCAGTTTAACCCATGTTCCTAGACCAGTTAACCCACTGTTTCCTAGACCAAGTTAAAACCACTGTTCCTAGACCAGTGAACCCACTGTTCCCTTAGACCAGTTACCCACTGCTTCCTGACCAGTTAACCCACTGTTCCTAGACCAGTTAACCCACTGTTCCTAAGACCAGTTAACCCACAGTTCCTAGCCAGTTAACCACTGTCCACTGTTCCTAGACCAAGTTTAACCCACTGTTCCACTGTTCCTAGAACCAGTTAACCCACTAGTTCACTGTTCCTAGGACAGTCAACCCACTGTTCCTAGACCAGTTAACCACTGTCCTAGACCAGTTAACCACTGTTCCTAGGCAGTTAACCCACTGGTCTAGACCAGTTAACCCACTGTTCCTAGACAGTTAACCCACTGTTCCTAGACCAGTTAACCCACTGTTCCTAGACCAGTTAACCCCTGTTCCGTAGACAGTTCCCACTGTTCCGTAGTACCAGTTAACCCACTGCTTCCACTGATTCTAGACGCAGTAACCCACTGTCCACTTCCTAGCCAGTTAACCACTGTTCCACTGTCCTGGACCAGTAACCCACTGTTCCTAGACCAGTTAACCCACCCACTGTTCCTAGACCAGTTAACCCACTGTTCCTAGACCAGTTAACCCACTGTTCCACTGTTCCTAGACAGTTAACCCACTGTTCCTAGACCAGTTAACCCACTGTTCCACTGTTCCTAGACCAGTTAACCCACTGTTCCTAGACCAGTTAACCCACTGTTCCCACTGTTCCTAGACCAGTTAACCCACTGTTCCTAGACCAGTAACCCACTGTTCCACTGTTCCTAGACCAGTTAACCCACTGTTCCTAGACCAGTTAACCCACTGTTCCACTGTTCCTAGACCAGTTAACCCACTGTTCCACTGTTCCTAGACCAGTTAACCCACTGTTCCACTGTTCCTAGACCAGTCAACCCACTGTTCCTAGACCAGTTAACCCACTGTTCCTAGACCAGTATAACCCACTGTTCTAGACCAGTTAACCACTGTTCCTAGACCAGTTAACCCACTGTTTCCTAGACCAGTTAACCCACTGTTCCTAGACCAGTTAACCCACTGTTCCTAGACCAGTTAACCCACGTGTTCCTAGACCAGTTACACCCAATGTTCCTAGACCAGTTAACCCACTGTTCCTAGACCAGTTAACCCACTGTTCCTAGACCAGTTAACCCACCTGTTCCTAGACCAGTTTAAACCCACTGTTCCTAGACCAGTTAACCCACTGTTCCACTGTTCCTAGACCAGTTAACCCACTGTTCCACTGTCCTAGACCAAGTTAACCCTGTTCACTGTTCCTAGACCAGTTAACCCACTGTTCCTAGACCAGGTTAACCCACTGTTCCTAGACCAGTTACCCACTGTTCCTAGACCAGTTAACCCAGCTGTTTCCCACTGTTCCTAGACCAGTTAACCCACTGTTCCTAGACCAGTTAACCCACTGTTCCTAGACCAGTTAACCCACTGTTCCTAGACCAGTTAACCCACTGTTCCTAGACCAGTTAACCCACTGTTCCTAGACCAGTTAACCCACTGTTCCACTGTTCCTAGACCAGTTAAACCACTGTTCCTAGACCAGTTAACCCACTGTTCCACTGTTCCTAGACCAGTTAACCCACTGTTCCTAGACCAGTTAACCCACTGTTCCCACTGTTCCTAGACCAGTTAACCACTGTTCCTAGACCAGTTAACCCACTGTTCCACTGTTTCCTAGACCAGTTAACCCACTGTTCCACTGTTCCTAGACCAGTTAACCCACTGTTCCACTGGTTCCTAGACCAGTCACCCACTGTTCCTAGACCAGTTAACCCACTGTTCCTAGACCAGTTAACCCACTGTTCCTAGACCAGTTAACCCACTGTTTCCTAGACCAGTTAACCCACTGTTCCTAGACCAGTTAACCCACTGTTCCTAGACCAGTTAACCCACTGTTTCCTAGACAGTTAACCCACTGTTCCTCCTAGACCAGTTAACCCACTGTTCCACTGTCCTAGACCAGTTAACCCACTGTTCCACTGTTTCATAGACCAGTTAACCCACTGTTTCCCACTGTTCCTAGACCAGTTAACCACTGTTCCTAGACCAGTTAACCCCACTGTTCCTAGACCAGTTAACCCACTGTTCCTAGACCAGTTAACCCACTGTTCCTAGACCAGTTAACCCACTGTTCCTAGACCAGTTAACCCACTGTTCCTAGACCAGTTAACCCACTGTTCCACTGTTCCTAGACCAGTTAACCCACTGTTCCTAGACCAGTTTAACCCACTGTTCCACTGTTCCTAGACCAGTTAACCCACTGTTCCTAGACCAGTTAACCCACTGTTCCACTGTTCCTAGACCAGTTAACCCACTGTTCCTAGACCAGTTAACCCACTGTTCCACTGTTCCTAGACCAGTTAACCCACTGTTCCTAGACCAGTTAACCCACTGTTCACTGTTCCTAGACCAGTTAACCCACTGTTCCACTGTTCCTAGACCAGTTAACCCACTGTTCCACTGTTCCTAGACCAGTTTAACCCACTGTTCCACTGTTCCTAGACCAGTCAACCCACTGTTCCACTGTTCCTAGACCAGTTAACCCACTGTTCCACTGTTCCTAGACCAGTTAACCCACTGTTCCACTGTTCCTAGACCAGTTAACCCACTGTTCCTAGACCAGTTAACCCACTGTTCCAGTGTTCCTAGACCGTCATTGAAAGTAATATTTTTTTCTTAACTGACTTGCCTAGTTAAAAGGTACAAAAATATATAGTCCATGTCAAATATAGTATATTTAAAATGTTGTCAGTGTAAATATAGTCCTTGTAAAATATAGTGTATATAAATATAGTGTATATAAATATAGTGTATATAAATATAGTGTATATAAATATAGTGTATATAAATATAATGTATATAAATATAATGTATATAAATATAGTGTATATAAATATAGTGTATATAAATATAGTGTATATAAATATAGTGTATATAAATATAGTGTATATAAATATAATGTATATAAATATAATGTATAAATATAGTGTATATAAATATAGTGTATATAAATATAGTGTATATAAATATAGTGTATATAAATATAGTGTATATAAATATAGTGTATATAAATATAATGTATATAAATATAATGTATATAAATATAGTGTATATAAATATAGTGTATATAAATATAGTGTATATAAATATAGTGTCTATAAATAGTGTCTCCACATTGAACCCAACCCTGCTTTAATCCACGTCATCGGCACCCAGGAAGTCATTGGGGATTAACTTCCACCATGCCATCTTGGGGATTCAAACAAGCGCCCTTTCCGTTACTAGCCCAACACTCTTAACCACAAGGCTAAGGGAGTGGTTCAGGGCGTGGCTATAGGGAACATAACAGCCATTAGTACTCATCAAATTATTGCAACATATTTCATTGTATGTAAAATGTTAAGAGGAGTTCAGGCTGACGTTAGCTAACTCATTGTTGAAATTACTTTTGGTTTGAGGTCGTTTTGAAATCCCAGACCTATGCTGGAGCATTGTTCATGTGGGAGGGACCCGTCGGCCTAGGGAGACTAGTTTGAAGTAGAGATGGTGTCAGAAGGCTAATGTTTTGAGTTAATTCAAACTGTGCGTCTCTGGGTCAGTGAAGAGAGTGTGTTGGGCTGGCCTGGGGGGGCGGTGTCTTTCAGGTCTTTGATTGACAGGCTGGGCTGGTCAGTGGACCCCCCACCCCCCTTATAAAAAGAGGCCTATTGGACAATGGGCCAGAGTGTGTTCCCTGTCTGGCTCCAATACACAAGAAGAGGAGAGGGTTGCTCTTGACTTTGCCCACCACTTCCATCCTCTCTCTGTTGGCAGCATATAGGAATCATAACCTAAGGGATCAGTGAGATGATTTTCCTCATGTGACCATAATCCCAAACTGTTATCATCACTGTCCCCAGACACCCCACTGCAGTGAGTCTAGTAGTCCATCAGTTGACTGGACATCAGTTGACTGGAGTGTCAGATCAATTCTAACATTGAGATCATTGTGATTTGTTTTTTTTAAAAGCCTGTGTGATGAGTTCATGCTACCTTCTCAGGTCCGTGAAGGTTAAGTAAACAGTGACCCAGATGTTCCGGGCTATACTAGGGGGAGGGGATGGGCTGGGCAGCACTATGGATGGCTCAAGTAACATCATCGTCCTCGTTTCTCCAGTTGTGAAACACACTGACAGCAAACACGAGCGGCTGGGGTGTGTGGTCTGGCCGGCGATGCATCAGAAGACTTTTATCATTGTTCAGGCCGAGTCGAGAAACCCTCTGTTTGCCTTGTTCATTAGGCATCACAGTGTCAGCTACAGAGAATACATTCAACGGCTCTGAAGTCAAATTGACTGACGATTCTTTTCACTGTTCAAATGTGTTCAAACAATTCAAGCTTGCGTTAAAACTCCCCGGTTCTTCCAAATGAGGGAAATTAGCTGGTAGAGTTTGCAGAGCTGGTCATAATCGCAGATTGAAAGAGGAGGCTTTGTCTTAAAGTAGTGTAAGAAAGCAAATCACTTACTTTGAAGAAGCCGCGATGCTTTTCAACTGACGCATGAAAAAAAACAATACTTGGCAAGCTGCTCTCTTTATGAAGATTTCATGTCAACCCAATGCCCAAATATCTCATTTAACGGTTGTAGAATATAATGCACTCTTTCATCACTACAATAGATTTCAAAACGTGCAATAAAAGAAGTCATTAATTAATGACGAGAGTATACAAGTTAAACTGTTTGATGCACAGCCCAGAGAAGCCTCTCTGTCACCAGCTCTCTGTGTTGTAATGAAGAGATCAAGGTGTGGATTAATGCGTTGACTGGGATAGGTGACGTAGCAGCTAGTCAACCATTAGCGGCTCTCTTTCTGCGCACCCGACCTGCTGAATCTGACGCCTCGTCCGATTGCCCTACTCGTTATTCCATTTCGGGTGACACTACAAGTGTAAAAACACACACTTTGGACAACGACCTATCGTCATATAATTATAACGAGTTTCAGGAGGAAGAGTGAATAGTTTGTTTACTTAGATAGCCAACACTTAGTTTCATACAGAAAATGGCTATTAATACAAATGTAAAAAATACATCATTCTTTATTTTAGTAGGCTTTTATTTTATTCAGTAGAATGCATATACAAGCCTGAAGACGCGTGGTCGTTTGAATCACACACCTATATAACGCACCTACAAAATAAAACGGATAATTTTCTCAAGACTCTTAGGGAAAATTCAATTTTCTTCAATCAAAACGAATCCCTGAATTAAGTTCTGAGACTCCTGACATTGTTAGCTGTGCATCTAACTGAGCAGTAGACTTGTCTACAATGTGAGTTTAATGTTACTCCTTGTTTAAGTCCCAGTCCAATGGTGAAGCTATTTGTTCTGCTGTCGGCGAGCTTTGATTTAAAAGGGACATCAAAGGCTTCTCCGCTGTAATTACATTCGGGGTTCAGATCCACGCAAAGAATTTGTATCCCACTAAACCCTTTGCGATCCCCCACCCACCCCCAAACTGCTTCTGCCTCAACAGTCTTGTTCTATTAGGGTATTTGTACCATCCATCAACGAATTGGATAGGTTGTCGGGATGCTCCTTCCTCTCATCTGACTACTTAGAAAGACAAAGGCCCGCTGGGGGGCTGTTGACACCTCAAGGTCCGGGGAGTGGATAAAAGGGACGTGTTTCAGTGGGGAGCAGTACTCCTATCCTCGCTGCACCAGGAGACACAACCTACCTTGGACCTAAGATCATTTTATTTTCCGCGCTTTTTCCTTAAACATCGAGACTGACATCATGCAAGTACCAAACAGACCAACAAGAGTGGACGCGTACGGGTACTCCGCAATGCGCCATTACGCATCGCTCTATGCACAGCCCACCGGCAGCCAGTGCGCAGTGGCGACCAAGCCTGCCAGCGGGAAGTCCTTCACCATCGATGCTCTGCTCGCCAAGCCGGTGGAGACGCACAGAGACTGGACGAGTCCCAAAAACCAAACCGCACCGCCACTACTTCCCTTCCAGACCCAGATGAGCTCTGCGCTGTCACAGTACCTCTACTCACCCAACATGCAGCACACGCCGGTACACAGTCACACACAACCCGGATACTCTATCTATTGTTGCCTGCCGTTCTCTTACCACGCGTCATGCCGTGGGGCCTTTCGTATACAAGGTAAGCGTTAATCCAACGTTCCATTCTAGCCTATTCCATGACGCCAACTAAACACAATCACCTAAAAGAAAAACACGATACGGTTTTAAAGTGTTGTCCGTCTGTCTCCTTTCACAGAAAGAGGTCTGTCAAAGACCCACTCATTCAAACACAAGGGAGGGAAATCCAAGCGGATACGCACCAGCTTCACCAACGAGCAGTTGGATCGGCTGGAGAAGGAGTTCGCCCGGCAGCAGTACATGGTCGGCTCGGAGAGGTTCCTACTGGCTTCGGGTCTGCAGCTCACAGAAGCTCAGGTACAAATCAGATTCCAAATCCAACTTTCTTTGAACCAAAGCAAAGTTCAAATTGAATTGTTATTTTTATTTTTTAAATGAACAACAAAAAATAGAATTTAACGAAATATATTTTGTTCTCAGGTCAAGGTGTGGTTCCAGAATCGACGCATCAAATGGCGCAAGCAGAGTCTGGAGCAGCAGCAGGCCAAGCTGGTTAAACTGGGCCTGGTCATAATCCCAGTGAAGAGTCCTGGTTCTCAGGGTCTGGAGGAGGGAGACGAGGAGGAGGAGATCGAGTCCTCAGACACAGGATCAGATGTGGATATAGATGGGCTCCCTGACCACTGCTGACCCGTCTTGGACCACAGAACATGAACTAAACCAGACAGTCCTATATGCCACTGGGGGAGGAGGGCATCACTACCCATTACTGTATAAATATTTAATGAATAGATATGAGGCTCTATTTAAACATGTTTATTGCTTTTAAGACTTTCAGTCTCTTTTTATGAAATCAATGTTTGTATATTCTGATTGACACAAGAAATATATTTTCTAAATCTATATCCACGTGTGTGTCCATTTCTTTATCAGTAGTTCTTAAATAATGATAGCACTAAAAAAACGAATTGAAGAAAAGTTAAAGAGAAATCTAACTGAGTCTAATTAATTGATCTTGAATCATATCGGAATATACCGATGCATGTGGAAAATTGAGTTGGCAGAATAATTAAAAAACTTCTATTTTTTTGGTTTGGTGGAATTTCAGAGACATTCATAAAATAAAATCAGTGTCTTTACTTTTTTAGGAAACACTGTCTCTAGACAACGTAAACCTTTGAAATGCAGAGCAATTTCATAACCCTAACCCTTACTGTCCAACCCCTTACTGTATAACCCTTACTGTATAACCCTAACCCTTACTGTCCAACTCTTACTGTATAAACGTAACCCTTACTGTCCAACCCTTACTGTATAAGCCTAACTGGCCAACCTTTACTGTCCAACCCTTACTGTCCAACCCTTCCTGTCCAACCCTAACCCTTAATGTCCAACCCTTACTGTATAACCCTTACTGTATAACCAAAACCCTTACTGTCCAACCCTTACTGTCCAACCCTAACTGTATAACCGTAACCCTTACTGTCTAACCCTAACTGTCTAACCCTTACTGTATAACCGTAACCCTTACTGTCTAACCGTAACCCTTACTGTCTAACCGTAACCCTTACTGTCCAACCCTTACTGTCCAACTCTAACCCTTAACGTCCAACCCTTACTGTATAACCCTTACTGTATAACCAAAACCCTTACTGTCCAACCCTTACTGTCCAATCCTTACTGTCCAACCCTAACTGTATAACCGTAACCCTTACTGTCTAACCCTTACTGTATAACCCTTACTGTCTAACCGTAACCCTTACTGTCTAACCGTAACCCTTACTGTCTAACCGTAACCCTTACTGTCCAACCCTTACTGTCCAACCCTTACTGTCCAACCCTTACTGTCCAACCCTAACCCTTACCGTCCAACCCTTACTGTATAACCCTTACTGTATAACCCTTACTGTCCAACCCTTACTGTCCAACCCTTACTGTCCAACCCTTACTGTCCAACCCTTACTGTATAACCGTAACCCTTACTGTCTAACCCTTACTGTCCAACCCTTACTGTCCAACCCTAACCCTTAATGTCCAACCCTTACTGTATAACTGCAACCCTTACTGTCCAACCCTTACTGTCCAACCCTTACTGTCCAACCCTAACCCTTAATGTCCAACCTTTACTGTATAACTGTAACCCTTACTGTCCAACCCTTCCTGCCCAACCCTTACTGTCCAACCCTTAATGTCCAACCTTTACTGTATAACTGTAACCCTTACTGTCAAACCCTTACTGTATAACTGTAACACTTACTGTCCAACCCTAACCCTTACCGTCCAACCCTTAATGTATAACCCTTACTGTCCAACCCCTTACTGTATAACTGTCCAACCCTTACTGTCCAACCCTTACTGTCCAACCCTTACTGTATAACCGTAACCCTGTGTGTTGTATACCTCCAATGAAGTTGATTTGCGAATGTTCATTGAGATTGGTGTCTCTATAGAACAGTACAGCAGGGGGGTTGTTGTTTGGCTGACGTCTCTATAGTACAGTACAGCAGGGGGGTTGTTGTCTGACTGACGTCACTATAGAACAGCAGGGGGGTTGTTGTTTGACTGACGTCACTATAGAACAGCAGGGGGGTTGTTGTCTGACTGACGTCTCTATAGAACAGTACAGCAGGGGGGTTGTTGTCTGACTGACGTCTCTATAGAACAGCAGGGGGGTTGTTGTCTGACGTCTCTATAGAACAGTACAGCAGGGGGGTTGTTGTCTGACTGACGTCTCTATAGTACAGTACAGCAGGGGGGGGTTGTTGTCTGACTGACGTCTCTATAGAACGGCAGGGGGGTTGTTGTCTGACTGACGTCTCTATAGTACAGTACAGCAGGGGGGTTGTTGTCTGACTGATGTCTCTATAGAACAGCAGGGGGGTTGTTGTCGGACTGACGTCTCTATAGAACAGCAGGGGGGTTGTTGTCGGACTGACGTCTCTATAGAACAGCAGGGGAGTTGTTGTCTGACTGACGTCTCTATAGAACAGCAGGGGGGTTGTTGTCTGACTGACGTCTCTATAGTACAGTACAGCAGGGGGGTTGTTGTCTGACTGACGTCTCTATAGAACAGCAGGGGGGTTGTTGTCTGACTGACGTCTCTATAGAACGGCAGGGGGGTAGTTGTCTGACTGACGTCTCTATAGAACGGCAGGGGGGTTGTTGTCTGGCTGATGTCTCTATTGAACAGTACAGCAGGGGGGTTGTTGTCTGACTGACGTCTCTATAGAACAGTACAGCAGGGGGGTTGTTGTCTGACTGACGTCTCTATAGAACAGCAGGGGGGTTGTTATCTGACTGACGTCTCTATAGAACAGTACAGCAGGGGGGTTGTTGTCTGACTGACGTCTCTATAGTACAGTACAGCAGGGGGGTTGTTGTCTGACTGACGTCTCTATAGAACAGCAGGGGGGTTGTTGTCTGACTGACGTCTCTATAGAACAGCAGGGGGGTTGTTGTCTGACTGACGTCTCTATAGAACGGCAGGGGGGTTGTTGTCTGACTGAAGTCTCAATATAACAGCAGGGGGGTTGTTGTCTGACTGATGTCTCTATAGAACAGTACAGCAGGGGGGTTGTTGTCTGACTGACGTCTCTATAGAACAGCAGGGGGGTTGTTGTCTGACTGACGTCTCTATAGTACAGCAGGGGGGTTGTTGTCTGACTGACGTCTCTATAGAACAGCAGGGGGGTTGTTGTCTGACTGACGTCTCTATAGAACAGCAGGGGGGTTGTTGTCTGACTGACGTCTCTATAGTACAGTACAGCAGGGGGGTTGTTGTCTGACTGACGTCTCTATAGAACAGTACAGCAGGGGGGTTGTTGTCTGACTGACGTCTCTATAGAACAGTACAGCAGGGGGGTTGTTGTCTGACTGACGTCTCTATAGAACAGTACAGCAGGGGGGTTGTTGTCTGACTGACGTCTCTATAGAACAGCAGGGGGGTTGTTGTCTGACTGACGTCTCTATAGAACAGCAGGGGGGTTGTTGTCTGACTGACGTCTCTATAGAACGGCAGGGGGGTTGTTGTCTGACTGAAGTCTCAATATAACAGCAGGGGGGTTGTTGTCTGACTGATGTCTCTATAGAACAGTACAGCAGGGGGGTTGTTGTCTGACTGACGTCTCTATAGAACAGCAGGGGGGTTGTTGTCTGACTGACGTCTCTATAGTACAGCAGGGGGGTTGTTGTCTGACTGACGTCTCTATAGAACAGCAGGGGGGTTGTTGTCTGACTGACGTCTCTATAGAACAGCAGGGGGGTTGTTGTCTGACTGACGTCTCTATAGTACAGTACAGCAGGGGGGTTGTTATCTGACTGACGTCTCTATAGAACAGTACAGCAGGGGGGTTGTTGTCTGACTGACGTCTCTATAGAACAGCAGGGGGGTTGTTGTCTGACTGACGTCTCTATAGAACAGCAGGGGGGTTGTTGTCTGACTGACGTCTCTATAGAACGGCAGGGGGGTTGTTGTCTGACTGAAGTCTCAATATAACAGCAGGGGGGTTGTTGTCTGACTGATGTCTCTATAGAACAGTACAGCAGGGGGGTTGTTGTCTGACTGACGTCTCTATAGTACAGTACAGCAGGGGGGTTGTTGTCTGACTGACGTCTCTATAGAACAGCAGGGGGGTTGTTGTCTGACTGACGTCTCTATAGAACAGCAGGGGGGTTGTTGTCTGACTGACGTCTCTATAGAACGGCAGGGGGGTTGTTGTCTGACTGAAGTCTCAATATAACAGCAGGGGGGTTGTTGTCTGACTGATGTCTCTATAGAACAGTACAGCAGGGGGGTTGTTGTCTGACTGACGTCTCTATAGAACAGCAGGGGGGTTGTTGTCTGACTGACGTCTCTATAGTACAGCAGGGGGGTTGTTGTCTGACTGACGTCTCTATAGAACAGCAGGGGGGTTGTTGTCTGACTGACGTCTCTATAGAACAGCAGGGGGGTTGTTGTCTGACTGACGTCTCTATAGTACAGTACAGCAGGGGGGTTGTTGTCTGACTGACGTCTCTATAGAACAGTACAGCAGGGGGGTTGTTGTCTGACTGACGTCTCTATAGAACAGTACAGCAGGGGGGTTGTTGTCTGACTGACGTCTCTATAGAACAGTACAGCAGGGGGGTTGTTGTCTGACTGACGTCTCTATAGAACAGTACAGCAGGGGGTTGTTGTCTGACTGACGTCTCTATAGAACAGCAGGGGGGTTGTTGTCTGACTGACGTCTCTATAGAACAGCAGGGGGGTTGTTGTCTGACTGACGTCTCTATAGAACAGTACAGCAGGGGGGTTGTTGTCTGACTGACGTCTCTATAGAACAGTAGAGCAGGGGGGTTGTTGTCTGACTGACGTCTCTATAGAACAGCAGGGGGGTTGTTGTCTGACTGATGTCTCTATAGAACAGCAGGGGGGTTGTTGTCTGACTGACGTCTCTATAGAACAGTACAGCAGGGGGGTTGTTGTCTGACTGACGTCTCTATAGTACAGTACAGCAGGGGGGTTGTTGTCTGACTGACGTCTCTATAGAACAGCAGGGGGGTTGTTGTCTGACTGATGTCTCTATAGAACAGTACAGCAGGGGGGTTGTTGTCTGACTGACGTCTCTATAGAACAGTACAGCAGGGGGGTTGTTGTCTGACTGACGTCTCTATAGAACAGCAGGGGGGTTGTTGTCTGACTGACGTCTCTATAGAAAAGCAGGGGGGTTGTTGTCTGACTAACGTCTCTATAGAACAGTACAGCAGGGGGGTTGTTGTCTGGTTGACGTCTCTATAGAACAGCAGGGGGGTTGTTGTCTGACTGACGTCTCTATAGAAAAGCAGGGGGGGGGTTGTTGTCTGACTGATGTCTCTATAGAACAGCAGGGGGGGGGGGTTGTTGTCTGACTGACGTCTCTATAGAACAGTACAGCAGGGGGGTTGTTGTCTGACTGACGTCTCTATAGAACAGTACAGCAGGGGGGTTGTTGTCTGACTGACGTCTCTATAGAACAGCAGGGGGGTTGTTGTCTGACTGACGTCTCTATAGAAAAGCAGGGGGGTTGTTGTCTGACTAACGTCTCTATAGAACAGTACAGCAGGGGGGTTGTTGTCTGGTTGACGTCTCTATAGAACAGCAGGGGGGTTGTTGTCGGACTGACGTCTCTATAGAAAAGCAGGGGGGGGGTTGTTGTCTGACTGATGTCTCTATAGAACAGCAGGGGGGGGGGGTTGTTGTCTGACTGACGTCTCTATAGAACAGTACAGCAGGGGGGAGGGGGGTTGTTGTCTGACTGACGTCTCTATAGAACAGCAGGGGGGTTGTTGTCTGACTGACGTCTCTATAGAACAGCAGGGGGGTTGTTGTCTGACTGACGTCTCTATAGAACAGCAGGGGGGTTGTTGTCTGACTGACGTCTCTATTGAACAGCAGGGGGGGTTGTTGTCTGACTGACGTCTCTATAGAACAGCAGGGGGGTTGTTGTCTGACTGACGTCTCTATAGTACAGTACAGCAGGGGGGTTGTTGTCTGACTGACGTATCTATAGAACAGTACAGCAGGGGGGTTGTTGTCTGGCTGATGTCTCTATAGAACAGCAGGGGGGGTTGTTGTCTGACTGACGTCTCTATAGAACAGAACAGCAGGGGGGTTGTTGTCTGACTGACGTCTCTATAGAACAGCAGGGGGGTTGTTGTCTGACTGACGTCTCTATAGAACGGCAGGGGGGTTGTTGTCTGACTGATATCTCTATAGAACAGTACAGCAGGGGGGTTGTTGTCTGACTGAAGTCTCTATAGAACAGCAGGGGGGTTGTTGTCTGACTGACGTCTCTATAGAACAGTACAGCAGGGGGGTTGTTGTCTGACTGACGTCTCTATAGAACAGCAGGGGGGGTTGTTGTCTGACTGACGTCTCTATAGAACAGTACAGCAGGGGGGTTGTTGTCTGACTGACGTCTCTATAGAACAGTACAGCAGGGGGGTTGTTGTCTGACTGACGTCTCTATAGAACAGCAGGGGGGTTGTTGTCTGACTGACGTCTCTATAGAACAGCAGGGGGGTTGTTGTCTGACTGACGTCTCTATAGAAAAGCAGGGGGGTTGTTGTCTGACTAACGTCTCTATAGAACAGTACAGCAGGGGGGTTGTTGTCTGGTTGACGTCTCTATAGAACAGCAGGGGGGTTGTTGTCTGACTGACGTCTCTATAGAAAAGCACGGGGGGGGTTGTTGTCTGACTGATGTCTCTATAGAACAGCAGGGGGGGGGGGGGGTGTTGTCTGACTGACGTCTCTATAGAACAGTACAGCAGGGGGGTTGTTGTCTGACTAACGTCTCTATAGAACAGTACAGCAGGGGGGTTGTTGTCTGACTGACGTCTCTATAGAACAGCAGGGGGGTTGTTGTCTGACTGACGTCTCTATAGAAAAGCAGGGGGGTTGTTGTCTGACTAACGTCTCTATAGAACAGTACAGCAGGGGGGTTGTTGTCTGGTTGACGTCTCTATAGAACAGTACAGCAGGGGGGTTGTTGTCTGACTGACGTCTCTATAGAACAGCAGGGGGGTTGTTGTCTGACTGACGTCTCTATAGAAAAGCAGGGGGGGGGGTTGTTGTCTGACTGATGTCTCTATAGAACAGCAGGGGGGGGGGGGGTTGTTGTCTGACTGACGTCTCTATAGAACAGTACAGCAGGGGGGGGGGGGGGGGTTGTTGTCTGACTGACGTCTCTATAGAACAGCAGGGGGGTTGTTGTCTGACTGACGTCTCTATTGAACAGCAGGGGGGGTTGTTGTCTGACTGACGTCTCTATAGAACAGCAGGGGGGTTGTTGTCTGACTGACGTATCTATAGAACAGTACAGCAGGGGGGTTGTTGTCTGGCTGATGTCTCTATAGAACAGCAGGGGGGGTTGTTGTCTGACTGACGTCTCTATAGAACAGAACAGCAGGGGGGTTGTTGTCTGACTGACGTCTCTATAGAACAGCAGGGGGGTTGTTGTCTGACTGACGTCTCTATAGAACAGCAGGGGGGTTGTTGTCTGACTGACGTCTCTATAGAACGGCAGGGGGGTTGTTGTCTGACTGACGTCTCTATAGAACAGCAGGGGGGTTGTTGTCTGACTGATGTCTCTATAGAACAGTACAGCAGGGGGGTTGTTGTCTGACTGACGTCTCTATAGAACAGCAGGGGGGTTGTTGTCTGACTGACGTCTCTATAGTACAGCAGGGGGGTTGTTGTCTGACTGACATCTCTATAGAACAGCAGGGGGGTTGTTGTCTGACTGACGTCTCTATAGAACAGCAGGGGGGTTGTCGTCTGACTGACGTCTCTATAGTACAGTACAGCAGGGGGGTTGTTGTCTGACTGACGTCTCTATAGAACAGTACAGCAGGGGGGTTGTTGTCTGACTGACGTCTCTATAGTACAGTACAGCAGGGGGGTTGTTGTCTGACTGACGTCTCTATAGAACAGCAGGGGGGTTGTTGTCTGACTGATGTATCTATAGAACAGTACAGCAGGGGGGTTGTTGTCTGGCTGATGTCTCTATAGAACAGCAGGGGGGGTTGTTGTCTGACTGACGTCTCTATAGAACAGAACAGCAGGGGGGTTGTTGTCTGACTGACGTCTCTATAGAACAGCAGGGGGGTTGTTGTCTGACTGACGTCTCTATAGAACAGCAGGGGGGTTGTTGTCTGACTGACGTCTCTATAGAACGGCAGGGGGGTTGTTGTCTGACTGACGTCTCTATAGAACAGCAGGGGGGTTGTTGTCTGACTGATGTCTCTATAGAACAGTACAGCAGGGGGGTTGTTGTCTGACTGACGTCTCTATAGAACAGCAGGGGGGTTGTTGTCTGACTGACGTCTCTATAGTACAGCAGGGGGGTTGTTGTCTGACTGACGTCTCTATAGAACAGCAGGGGGGTTGTTGTCTGACTGACGTCTCTATAGAACAGTACAGCAGGGGGGTTGTTGTCTGACTGACGTCTCTATAGAACAGTACAGCAGGGGGTTGTTGTCTGACTGACGTCTCTATAGAACAGCAGGGGGGTTGTTGTCTGACTGACGTCTCTATAGAACAGCAGGGGGGTTGTTGTCTGACTGACGTCTCTATAGTACAGTAGGGGGGTTGTTGTCTGACTGACGTCTCTATAGAACAGTACAGCAGGGGGGTTGTTGTCTGACTGACGTCTCTATAGAACAGTACAGCAGGGGGGTTGTTGTCTGACTGACGTCTCTATAGAACAGTACAGCAGGGGGGTTGTTGTCTGACTGACGTCTCTATAGAACAGCAGGGGGGTTGTTGTCTGACTGATGTCTCTATAGAACAGCAGGGGGGTTGTTGTCTGACTGACGTCTCTATAGAACAGTACAGCAGGGGGGTTGTTGTCTGACTGACGTCTCTATAGTACAGTACAGCAGGGGGGTTGTTGTCTGACTGACGTCTCTATAGAACAGCAGGGGGGTTGTTGTCTGACTGACGTCTCTATAGAACAGCAGGGGGGTTGTTGTCTGACTGACGTCTCTATAGAACAGCAGGGGGGTTGTTGTCTGACTGACGTCTCTATTGAACAGCAGGGGGGGTTGTTGTCTGACTGACGTCTCTATAGAACAGCAGGGGGGTTGTTGTCTGACTGACGTCTCTATAGTACAGTACAGCAGGGGGGTTGTTGTCTGACTGACGTATCTATAGAACAGTACAGCAGGGGGGTTGTTGTCTGGCTGATGTCTCTATAGAACAGCAGGGGGGGTTGTTGTCTGACTGACGTCTCTATAGAACAGAACAGCAGGGGGGTTGTTGTCTGACTGACGTCTCTATAGAACAGCAGGGGGGTTGTTGTCTGACTGACGTCTCTATAGAACGGCAGGGGGGTTGTTGTCTGACTGATATCTCTATAGAACAGTACAGCAGGGGGTTGTTGTCTGACTGAAGTCTCTATAGAACAGCAGGGGGGTTGTTGTCTGACTGACGTCTCTATAGAACAGTACAGCAGGGGGGTTGTTGTCTGACTGACGTCTCTATAGAACAGCAGGGGGGTTGTTGTCTGACTGACGTCTCTATAGAACAGTACAGCAGGGGGGTTGTTGTCTGACTGACGTCTCTATAGAACAGTACAGCAGGGGGGTTGTTGTCTGACTGACGTCTCTATAGAACAGCAGGGGGGTTGTTGTCTGACTGACGTCTCTATAGAAAAGCAGGGGGGTTGTTGTCTGACTAACGTCTCTATAGAACAGTACAGCAGGGGGGTTGTTGTCTGGTTGACGTCTCTATAGAACAGCAGGGGGGTTGTTGTCTGACTGACGTCTCTATAGAAAAGCAGGGGGGGGGTTGTTGTCTGACTGATGTCTCTATAGAACAGCAGGGGGGGGGGTGTTGTCTGACTGACGTCTCTATAGAACAGTACAGCAGGGGGGTTGTTGTCTGACTAACGTCTCTATAGAACAGTACAGCAGGGGGGTTGTTGTCTGACTGACGTCTCTATAGAACAGCAGGGGGGTTGTTGTCTGACTGACGTCTCTATAGAAAAGCAGGGGGGTTGTTGTCTGACTAACGTCTCTATAGAACAGTACAGCAGGGGGGTTGTTGTCTGGTTGACGTCTCTATAGAACAGTACAGCAGGGGGGTTGTTGTCTGACTGACGTCTCTATAGAACAGCAGGGGGGTTGTTGTCTGACTGACGTCTCTATAGAAAAGCAGGGGGGGGGTTGTTGTCTGACTGATGTCTCTATAGAACAGCAGGGGGGGGGGGGTTGTTGTCTGACTGACGTCTCTATAGAACAGTACAGCAGGGGGGGGGGGGGTTGTTGTCTGACTGACGTCTCTATAGAACAGCAGGGGGGTTGTTGTCTGACTGACGTCTCTATTGAACAGCAGGGGGGGTTGTTGTCTGACTGACGTCTCTATAGAACAGCAGGGGGGTTGTTGTCTGACTGACGTATCTATAGAACAGTACAGCAGGGGGGTTGTTGTCTGGCTGATGTCTCTATAGAACAGCAGGGGGGGTTGTTGTCTGACTGACGTCTCTATAGAACAGAACAGCAGGGGGGTTGTTGTCTGACTGACGTCTCTATAGAACAGCAGGGGGGTTGTTGTCTGACTGACGTCTCTATAGAACAGCAGGGGGGTTGTTGTCTGACTGACGTCTCTATAGAACGGCAGGGGGGTTGTTGTCTGACTGACGTCTCTATAGAACAGCAGGGGGGTTGTTGTCTGACTGATGTCTCTATAGAACAGTACAGCAGGGGGGTTGTTGTCTGACTGACGTCTCTATAGAACAGCAGGGGGGTTGTTGTCTGACTGACGTCTCTATAGTACAGCAGGGGGGTTGTTGTCTGACTGACGTCTCTATAGAACAGCAGGGGGGTTGTTGTCTGACTGACGTCTCTATAGAACAGCAGGGGGGTTGTTGTCTGACTGACGTCTCTATAGTACAGTACAGCAGGGGGGTTGTTGTCTGACTGACGTCTCTATAGAACAGTACAGCAGGGGGGTTGTTGTCTGACTGACGTCTCTATAGAACAGTACAGCAGGGGGGTTGTTGTCTGACTGACGTCTCTATAGAACAGCAGGGGGGTTGTTGTCTGACTGATGTCTCTATAGAACAGCAGGGGGGTTGTTGTCTGACTGACGTCTCTATAGAACAGTACAGCAGGGGGGTTGTTGTCTGACTGACGTCTCTATAGTACAGTACAGCAGGGGGGTTGTTGTCTGACTGACGTCTCTATAGAACAGCAGGGGGGTTGTTGTCTGACTGATGTATCTATAGAACAGTACAGCAGGGGGGTTGTTGTCTGGCTGATGTCTCTATAGAACAGCAGGGGGGGTTGTTGTCTGACTGACGTCTCTATAGAACAGAACAGCAGGGGGGTTGTTGTCTGACTGACGTCTCTATAGAACAGCAGGGGGGTTGTTGTCTGACTGACGTCTCTATAGAACAGCAGGGGGGTTGTTGTCTGACTGACGTCTCTATAGAACGGCAGGGGGGTTGTTGTCTGACTGACGTCTCTATAGAACAGCAGGGGGGGTTGTTGTCTGACTGATGTCTCTATAGAACAGTACAGCAGGGGGGTTGTTGTCTGACTGACGTCTCTATAGAACAGCAGGGGGGTTGTTGTCTGACTGACGTCTCTATAGTACAGCAGGGGGGGTTGTTGTCTGACTGACGTCTCTATAGAACAGCAGGGGGGTTGTTGTCTGACTGACGTCTCTATAGAACAGCAGGGGGGTTGTTGTCTGACTGACGTCTCTATAGTACAGTACAGCAGGGGGGTTGTTGTCTGACTGACGTCTCTATAGAACAGTACAGCAGGGGGGTTGTTGTCTGACTGACGTCTCTATAGAACAGTACAGCAGGGGGGGTTGTTGTCTGACTGACGTCTCTATAGAACAGTACAGCAGGGGGGTTGTTGTCTGACTGACGTCTCTATAGAACAGTACAGCAGGGGGTTGTTGTCTGACTGACGTCTCTATAGAACAGCAGGGGGGTTGTTGTCTGACTGACGTCTCTATAGAACAGCAGGGGGGTTGTTGTCTGACTGACGTCTCTATAGTACAGTAGGGGGGTTGTTGTCTGACTGACGTCTCTATAGAACAGCAGGGGGGTTGTTGTCTGACTGACGTCTCTATAGAACAGTACAGCAGGGGGGTTGTTGTCTGACTGACGTCTCTATAGAACAGTACAGCAGGGGGGTTGTTGTCTGACTGACGTCTCTATAGAACAGCAGGGGGGTTGTTGTCTGACTGATGTCTCTATAGAACAGCAGGGGGGTTGTTGTCTGACTGACGTCTCTATAGAACAGCAGGGGGGTTGTTGTCTGACTGACGTCTCTATAGAACAGCAGGGGGGTTGTTGTCTGACTGATGTCTCTATAGAACAGCAGGGGGGTTGTTGTCTGACTGACGTCTCTATAGAACAGCAGGGGGGTTGTTGTCTGACTGACGTCTCTATAGAACGGCAGGGGGGTTGTTGTCTGACTGACGTCTCTATAGAACAGCAGGGGGGTTGTTGTCTGACTGATGTCTCTATAGAACAGTACAGCAGGGGGGTTGTTGTCTGACTGACGTCTCTATAGAACAGCAGGGGGGTTGTTGTCTGACTGACGTCTCTATAGTACAGCAGGGGGGTTGTTGTCTGACTGACGTCTCTATAGAACAGCAGGGGGGTTGTTGTCTGACTGACGTCTCTATAGAACAGCAGGGGGGTTGTTGTCTGACTGACGTCTCTATAGTACAGTACAGCAGGGGGGTTGTTGTCTGACTGACGTCTCTATAGAACAGTACAGCAGGGGGGTTGTTGTCTGACTGACGTCTCTATAGAACAGTACAGCAGGGGGGTTGTTGTCTGACTGACGTCTCTATAGAACAGCAGGGGGGTTGTTGTCTGACTGATGTCTCTATAGAACAGCAGGGGGGTTGTTGTCTGACTGACGTCTCTATAGAACAGTACAGCAGGGGGGTTGTTGTCTGACTGACGTCTCTATAGTACAGTACAGCAGGGGGGTTGTTGTCTGACTGACGTCTCTATAGAACAGCAGGGGGGTTGTTGTCTGACTGATGTATCTATAGAACAGTACAGCAGGGGGGTTGTTGTCTGGCTGATGTCTCTATAGAACAGCAGGGGGGGTTGTTGTCTGACTGACGTCTCTATAGAACAGAACAGCAGGGGGGTTGTTGTCTGACTGACGTCTCTATAGAACAGCAGGGGGGTTGTTGTCTGACTGACGTCTCTATAGAACAGCAGGGGGGGTTGTTGTCTGACTGACGTCTCTATAGAACGGCAGGGGGGTTGTTGTCTGACTGACGTCTCTATAGAACAGCAGGGGGGTTGTTGTCTGACTGATGTCTCTATAGAACAGTACAGCAGGGGGGTTGTTGTCTGACTGACGTCTCTATAGAACAGCAGGGGGGTTGTTGTCTGACTGACGTCTCTATAGTACAGCAGGGGGGTTGTTGTCTGACTGACGTCTCTATAGAACAGCAGGGGGGTTGTTGTCTGACTGACGTCTCTATAGAACAGCAGGGGGGTTGTTGTCTGACTGACGTCTCTATAGTACAGTACAGCAGGGGGGTTGTTGTCTGACTGACGTCTCTATAGAACAGTACAGCAGGGGGGTTGTTGTCTGACTGACGTCTCTATAGAACAGTACAGCAGGGGGGTTGTTGTCTGACTGACGTCTCTATAGAACAGTACAGCAGGGGGGTTGTTGTCTGACTGACGTCTCTATAGAACAGTACAGCAGGGGGTTGTTGTCTGACTGACGTCTCTATAGAACAGCAGGGGGGTTGTTGTCTGACTGACGTCTCTATAGAACAGCAGGGGGGTTGTTGTCTGACTGACGTCTCTATAGTACAGTAGGGGGGTTGTTGTCTGACTGACGTCTCTATAGAACAGCAGGGGGGTTGTTGTCTGACTGACGTCTCTATAGAACAGTACAGCAGGGGGGTTGTTGTCTGACTGACGTCTCTATAGAACAGTACAGCAGGGGGGTTGTTGTCTGACTGACGTCTCTATAGAACAGCAGGGGGGTTGTTGTCTGACTGATGTCTCTATAGAACAGCAGGGGGGTTGTTGTCTGACTGACGTCTCTATAGAACAGTACAGCAGGGGGGTTGTTGTCTGACTGACGTCTCTATAGTACAGTACAGCAGGGGGGTTGTTGTCTGACTGACGTCTCTATAGAACAGCAGGGGGGTTGTTGTCTGACTGATGTCTCTATAGAACAGTACAGCAGGGGGGTTGTTGTCTGACTGACGTCTCTATAGAACAGTACAGCAGGGGGTTGTTGTCTGACTGACGTCTCTATAGAACAGCAGGGGGGTTGTTGTCTGACTGACGTCTCTATAGAAAAGCAGGGGGGTTGTTGTCTGACTAACGTCTCTATAGAACAGTACAGCAGGGGGGTTGTTGTCTGGTTGACGTCTCTATAGAACAGCAGGGGGGTTGTTGTCTGACTGACGTCTCTATAGAAAAGCAGGGGGGGGGTTGTTGTCTGACTGATGTCTCTATAGAACAGCAGGGGGGGGGGGGTTGTTGTCTGACTGACGTCTCTATAGTACAGCAGGGGGGTTGTTGTCTGACTGACGTCTCTATAGAACAGTACAGCAGGGGGGTTGTTGTCTGACTGACGTCTCTATAGAACAGCAGGGGGGTTGTTGTCTGACTGACGTCTCTATAGAAAAGCAGGGGGGTTGTTGTCTGACTAACGTCTCTATAGAACAGTACAGCAGGGGGGTTGTTGTCTGGTTGACGTCTCTATAGAACAGCAGGGGGGTTGTTGTCTGACTGACGTCTCTATAGAAAAGCAGGGGGGGGGTTGTTGTCTGACTGATGTCTCTATAGAACAGCAGGGGGGTTGTTGTCTGACTGACGTCTCTATAGTACAGTACAGCAGGGGGGTTGTTGTCTGACTGACGTCTCTATAGAACAGCAGGGGGGTTGTTGTCTGACTGACGTCTCTATAGTACAGTACAGCAGGGGGGTTGTTGTCTGACTGACGTCTCTATAGAACAGTACAGCAGGGGGGTTGTTGTCTGACTGACGTCTCTATAGAACAGTACAGCAGGGGGGTTGTTGTCTGACTGACGTCTCTATAGAACAGTACAGCAGGGGGGTTGTTGTCTGACTGACGTCTCTATAGAACAGTACAGCAGGGGGTTGTTGTCTGACTGACGTCTCTATAGAACAGCAGGGGGGTTGTTGTCTGACTGACGTCTCTATAGAACAGCAGGGGGGTTGTTGTCTGACTGACGTCTCTATAGTACAGTAGGGGGGTTGTTGTCTGACTGACGTCTCTATAGAACAGCAGGGGGGTTGTTGTCTGACTGACGTCTCTATAGAACAGTACAGCAGGGGGGTTGTTGTCTGACTGACGTCTCTATAGAACAGTACAGCAGGGGGGTTGTTGTCTGACTGACGTCTCTATAGAACAGCAGGGGGGTTGTTGTCTGACTGATGTCTCTATAGAACAGCAGGGGGGTTGTTGTCTGACTGACGTCTCTATAGAACAGTACAGCAGGGGGGTTGTTGTCTGACTGACGTCTCTATAGTACAGTACAGCAGGGGGGTTGTTGTCTGACTGACGTCTCTATAGAACAGCAGGGGGGTTGTTGTCTGACTGATGTCTCTATAGAACAGTACAGCAGGGGGGTTGTTGTCTGACTGACGTCTCTATAGAACAGTACAGCAGGGGGGTTGTTGTCTGACTGACGTCTCTATAGAACAGCAGGGGGGTTGTTGTCTGACTGACGTCTCTATAGAAAAGCAGGGGGGTTGTTGTCTGACTAACGTCTCTATAGAACAGTACAGCAGGGGGGTTGTTGTCTGGTTGACGTCTCTATAGAACAGCAGGGGGGTTGTTGTCTGACTGACGTCTCTATAGAAAAGCAGGGGGGGGGGTTGTTGTCTGACTGATGTCTCTATAGAACAGCAGGGGGGGGGGGGTTGTTGTCTGACTGACGTCTCTATAGTACAGCAGGGGGGTTGTTGTCTGACTGACGTCTCTATAGAACAGTACAGCAGGGGGGTTGTTGTCTGACTGACGTCTCTATAGAACAGCAGGGGGGTTGTTGTCTGACTGACGTCTCTATAGAAAAGCAGGGGGGTTGTTGTCTGACTAACGTCTCTATAGAACAGTACAGCAGGGGGGTTGTTGTCTGGTTGACGTCTCTATAGAACAGCAGGGGGGTTGTTGTCTGACTGACGTCTCTATAGAAAAGCAGGGGGGGGGTTGTTGTCTGACTGATGTCTCTATAGAACAGCAGGGGGGGGGTTGTTGTCTGACTGACGTCTCTATAGAACAGTACAGCAGGGGGGAGGGGGGTTGTTGTCTGACTGACGTCTCTATAGAACAGCAGGGGGGTTGTTGTGTGACTGACGTCTCTATAGAACAGCAGGGGGGTTGTTGTCTGACTGACGTCTCTATAGAACAGCAGGGGGGTTGTTGTCTGACTGACGTCTCTATTGAACAGCAGGGGGGGTTGTTGTCTGACTGACGTCGCTATAGAACAGCAGGGGGGTTGTTGTCTGACTGACGTCTCTATAGTACAGTACAGCAGGGGGGTTGTTGTCTGACTGACGTATCTATAGAACAGTACAGCAGGGGGGTTGTTGTCTGGCTGATGTCTCTATAGAACAGCAGGGGGGGTTGTTGTCTGACTGACGTCTCTATAGAACAGAACAGCAGGGGGGTTGTTGTCTGACTGACGTCTCTATAGAACAGCAGGGGGGTTGTTGTCTGACTGACGTCTCTATAGAACGGCAGGGGGGTTGTTGTCTGACTGATGTCTCTATAGAACAGTACAGCAGGGGGGTTGTTGTCTGACTGAAGTCTCTATAGAACAGCAGGGGGGTTGTTGTCTGACTGACGTCTCTATAGAACAGTACAGCAGGGGGGTTGTTGTCTGACTGACGTCTCTATAGAACAGCAGGGGGGTTGTTGTCTGACTGACGTCTCTATAGAACAGTACAGCAGGGGGGTTGTTGTCTGACTGACGTCTCTATAGAACAGTACAGCAGGGGGGTTGTTGTCTGACTGACGTCTCTATAGAACAGCAGGGGGGTTGTTGTCTGACTGACGTCTCTATAGAAAAGCAGGGGGGTTGTTGTCTGACTAACGTCTCTATAGAACAGTACAGCAGGGGGGTTGTTGTCTGGTTGACGTCTCTATAGAACAGCAGGGGGGTTGTTGTCTGACTGACGTCTCTATAGAAAAGCAGGGGGGGGGGGGGTTGTTGTCTGACTGATGTCTCTATAGAACAGCAGGGGGGGGGGGGGTGTTGTCTGACTGACGTCTCTATAGAACAGTACAGCAGGGGGGTTGTTGTCTGACTGACGTCTCTATAGAACAGTACAGCAGGGGGGTTGTTGTCTGACTGACGTCTCTATAGAACAGCAGGGGGGTTGTTGTCTGACTGACGTCTCTATAGAAAAGCAGGGGGGTTGTTGTCTGACTAACGTCTCTATAGAACAGTACAGCAGGGGGGTTGTTGTCTGACTGACGTCTCTATAGAACAGCAGGGGGGTTGTTGTCTGACTGACGTCTCTATAGAAAAGCAGGGGGGTTGTTGTCTGACTAACGTCTCTATAGAACAGTACAGCAGGGGGGTTGTTGTCTGGTTGACGTCTCTATAGAACAGTACAGCAGGGGGGTTGTTGTCTGACTGACGTCTCTATAGAACAGCAGGGGGGTTGTTGTCTGACTGACGTCTCTATAGAAAAGCAGGGGGGGGTTGTTGTCTGACTGATGTCTCTATAGAACAGCAGGGGGGGGGGGTTGTTGTCTGACTGACGTCTCTATAGAACAGTACAGCAGGGGGGGGGTTGTTGTCTGACTGACGTCTCTATAGAACAGCAGGGGGGTTGTTGTCTGACTGACGTCTCTATTGAACAGCAGGGGGGGTTGTTGTCTGACTGACGTCTCTATAGAACAGCAGGGGGGTTGTTGTCTGACTGACGTATCTATAGAACAGTACAGCAGGGGGGTTGTTGTCTGGCTGATGTCTCTATAGAACAGCAGGGGGGGTTGTTGTCTGACTGACGTCTCTATAGAACAGAACAGCAGGGGGGTTGTTGTCTGACTTACGTCTCTATAGAACAGCAGGGGGGTTGTTGTCTGACTGACGTCTCTATAGAACGGCAGGGGGGTTGTTGTCTGACTGATGTCTCTATAGAACAGTACAGCAGGGGGGTTGTTGTCTGACTGAAGTCTCTATAGAACAGCAGGGGGGTTGTTGTCTGACTGACGTCTCTATAGAACAGTACAGCAGGGGGGTTGTTGTCTGACTGACGTCTCTATAGAACAGCAGGGGGGTTGTTGTCTGACTGACGTCTCTATAGAACAGTACAGCAGGGGGGTTGTTGTCTGACTGACGTCTCTATAGAACAGTACAGCAGGGGGGTTGTCGTCTGACTGACATTTCTATAGAACAGTACAGCAGGGGGGTTGTTGTCTGACTGACGTCTCTATAGAACAGTACAGCAGGGGGTTGTTGTCTGACTGACGTCTCTATAGAACAGCAGGGGGGTTGTTGTCTGACGTCTCTATAGTACAGCAGGGGGGGTTGTTGTCTGGCTGACGTCTCTATAGAACAGCAGGGGGGTTGTTGTCTGACTGACGTCTCTATAGAACAGCAGGGGGGGTTGTTGTCTGACTGACGTCTCTATAGAACAGTACAGCAGGGGGGTTGTTGTCTGACTGACGTCTCTATAGAACAGTACAGCAGGGGGGTTGTTGTCTGACTGACGTCTCTATAGAACAGCAGGGGGGGGGTTGTTGTCTGACGTCTCTATAGAACAGTACAGCAGGGGGGTTGTTGTCTGGCTGATGTCTCTATAGAACAGCAGGGGGGGTTGTTGTCTGGCTGATGTCTCTATAGAACAGCAGGGGGTTGTTGTCTGACTGACGTCTCTATAGAACAGTACAGCAGGGGGGTTGTTGTCTGACTGACGTCTCTATAGAACAGTACAGCAGGGGGGTTGTTGTCTGACTGACGTCTCTATAGTACAGCAGGGGGGGTTGATGTCTGACTGAGGTCTCTATAGAACAGCAGGGGGGGGTTGTTGTCTGACTGACGTCTCTATAGAACAGCAGGGGGGTTGTTGTCTGACTGACGTCTCTATAGAACAGTACAGCAGGGGGGTTGTTGTCTGACTGACGTCTCTATAGTACAGCAGGGGGGTTGTTGTCTGACTGACGTCTCTATAGTACAGTACAGCAGGGGGGTTGTTGTCTGACTGACGTCTCTATAGAACAGCAGGGGGGGGGGGGGGGGGTTGTTGTCTGGCTGACGTCTCTATAGAACAGCAGGGGGGTTGTTGTCTGACTGATGTCTCTATAGAACAGTACAGCAGGGGGGTTGTTGTCTGACTGACGTCTCTATAGAACAGCAGGGGGGTTGTTGTCTGACTGACGTCTCTATAGAACAGCAGGGGGGTTGTTGTCTGACTGACGTCTCTATAGAACAGTACAGCAGGGGGGTTGTTGTCTGACTCACGTCTCTATAGAACAGTACAGCAGGGAGGTTGTTGTCTGACGTCTCTATAGAACAGCAGGGGGGTTGTTGTCTGACTGACGTCTCTATAGAACAGCAGGGGGGTTGTTGTCTGACTGACGTCTCTATAGAACAGTACAGCAGGGGGGTTGTTGTCTGACTGACGTCTCTATAGTACAGCGGGGGGGTTGTTGTCTGACTGACGTCTCTATAGAACAGTACAGCAGGGGGGTTGTTGTCTGACTGACGTCTCTATAGAACAGTACAGCAGGGGGGTTGTTGTCTGACTGACGTCTCTATAGAACAGCAGGGGGGTTGTTGTCTGACTGACGTCTCTATAGAACAGTACAGCAGGGGGGTTGTTGTCTGACTGACGTCTCTATAGAACAGTACAGCAGGGGGGTTGTTGTCTGACTGACGTCTCTATAGAACAGCAGGGGGGTTGTTGTCTGACTGACGTCTCTATAGAACAGTACAGCAGGGGGGTTGTTGTCTGACTGACGTCTCTATAGAACAGCAGGGGGGTTGTTGTCTGACTGACGTCTCTATAGAACAGTACAGCAGGGGGGTTGTTGTCTGACTGACGTCTCTATAGAACAGCAGGGGGGTTGTTGTCTGACTGACGTCTCTATAGAACAGTACAGCAGGGGGGTTGTTGTCTGACTGACGTCTCTATAGAACAGCAGGGGGGGGGTTGTCTGACTGACGTCTCTATAGTACAGCAGGGGGGTTGTTGTCTGACTGACGTCTCTATAGTACAGCAGGGGGGTTGTTGTCTGACTGATGTCTCTATAGAACAGTACAGCAGGGGGGTTGTTGTCTGACTGACGTCTCTATAGAACAGCAGGGGGGTTGTTGTCTGACTGACGTCTCTATAGAACAGCAGGGGGGTTGTTGTCTGACTGACGTCTCTATAGAACAGCAGGGGGGTTGTTGTCTGACTGACGTCTCTATAGAACAGCAGGGGGGTTGTTGTCTGACTGACGTCTCTATAGAACAGTACAGCAGGGGGGTTGTTGTCTGACTGATGTCTCTATAGAACAGCAGGGGGGTTGTTGTCTGACTGATGTCTCTATAGTACAGCAGGGGGGTTGTTGTCTGACTGACGTCTCTATAGAACAGTACAGCAGGGGGGTTGTTGTCTGACTGATGTCTCTATAGAACAGCAGGGGGGTTGTTGTCTGACTGACGTCTCTATAGAACAGTACAGCAGGGGGGTTGTTGTCTGACTGACGTCTCTATAGAACAGTACAGCAGGGGGGTTGTTGTCTGACTGACGTCTCTATAGAACAGTACAGCAGGGGGGTTGTTGTCTGACTGACGTCTCTATAGAACAGCAGGGGGGTTGTTGTCTGACTGACGTCTCTATAGAACAGTACAGCAGGGGGGTTGTTGTCTGACTGACGTCTCTATAGAACAGTACAGCAGGGGGGTTGTTGTCTGACTGACGTCTCTATAGAACAGTACAGCAGGGGGGTTGTTGTCTGACTGACGTCTCTATAGAACAGCAGGGGGGTTGTTGTCTGACTGACGTCTCTATAGAACAGTACAGCAGGGGGGTTGTTGTCTGACTGACGTCTCTATAGAACAGTACAGCAGGGGGGTTGTTGTCTGACTGACGTCTCTATAGAACAGTACAGCAGGGGGTTGTTGTCTGACTGACGTCTCTATAGAACAGTACAGCAGGGGGTTGTTGTCTGACTGACGTCTCTATAGAACAGCAGGGGGGTTGATTTCTGGCTGATTCCTAAGAAGATTTGTTTTTAAAGGAGAAACACATTAAATCTGACAGAATGAAGACCAATGCTTTGCCGACATGTCATTATCATGATGTAGATGAACAACGAGCATGTAGTTGTTATCAGCGGCAGCCGAAAGAGACATCCTCTGCCTCTGATGGTTCTGAGTTACGGCCAGACTGAGAAAAACATAGCTAGTGTGTTAGTCATAATTAAATTCTTGATACATATCTCCTCTCAGTCAGCCCACTGCCATCACGTGCATTCAACAGAGGATCACTGGTCACTTTAAATGGAGCACTAGTCACTTAAAAATGTTTAAATACTGGTTTACTCATCTCATATGTATAGACTGTATTCTACTGTATTTTAGTCCACTCTGCTCGTCTTAATATTTATATGTTTCTTAATTCCAGTCTTTTACTTTTCGATTTGTGTTATATATTTTTTTCAGAATGACAGTAAAAATTGGAAATGAAAAATGTTGAGGCCAAACTGAGCAATCAGGGGAGAAGGGCATTGGTCAAGGAGGTGACCAAGAACCCAATGGTCACTCTAACAGAGCTCCAGAGTTCCTCTGTGGAGATGGGAGAACCTTCCAGAAAGACAACCACCTCTGCAGCAGTCCACCAATCAGGCCTTTATGGTAGAGTGGCCAAACGGAAGCCACTCCTCAGTAAAAGGCACATGACAGCCGGCTTGGAGTTTGCCATAATGCACCTAAAGGACTCTCAGACCATGAGAAACAAGATTCTCTGGTCTGATGAAATCAATATTGAACTCTTTGGCCTGAATGCCAAGCGTCATGTCTGAAGGAAACCTGGCACCATCCCTACGGTGAAGCAGCATCATGGTGTTGGGATGTTTTTCAGCGACTGGGAGACTTGTCAAGATCGAGGGAAAGATTAAGATCCTTGATGAAAACCTGCTCCAGAGCACTCAGGACCTCCGACTGGGGCGAAGGTTCACCTTTCAACAGGACAACGACCCTAAGCACACACCCAAGACAACGCAGGAGTGGCTTCGGGACAAGTCTCTGAATGTCCTTGAGAAGCCCAGCCAGAGCCCGTACTTGAACCCTGATCAAACATCTCTGGAGAGACCTGAAAATAGCTGTGCAGCGACGCTCCCCATCCAACCTGGCAGAGCTTGAGAGGATCTGCAGAGAAGAATGGGAGAAACTCCCCAAATACAGGTGTGCCAAGCTTGTAGAGTCATACCCAAGAAGACTCAAGGCTGTAATCGCTGACAAATGTGCTTCAACAAATTAATGAGTAAAGTGATATTTTTTGATATATATACATTTGCAAAAAAAATAACAAATATTTGCTTGTCATATGGGGTATTGTTTGTAGATTAATGAGGAAAATAAACTATTTAATCAATTTTAGAATAAGGCTGTAACGTAACAAAATGTGGAAAAAGTCAAGGGGTCTGAATACTTTCTGAATGCACTACAAGTGTCATTTTTTTGTCAAAGATCTACACAAAATACTCTCTAATGTCAAAGTGGTCTTTCTGGGTAAGTCTCTAAGAGCTGTGAGTCTTTCTGGGTAAGTCTCTAAGAGCTGTGAGTCTTTCTGGGTAAGTCTCTAAGAGCTGTGAGTCTTTATGGGTGAGTCACTAAGAGCTGTGAGTCTTTCTGGGTGAGTCTCTAAGAGCTGTGAGTCTTTCTGGGTAAGTCTCTAAGAGCTGTGAGTCTTTCTGGGTAAGTCTCTAAGAGTTGTGAGTCTTTCTGGGTGAGTCTCTAAGAGCTGTGAGTCTTTCTGGGTGAGTCTCTAAGAGCTGTGAGTCTTTTGGGGTGAGTCTCTAAGAGATTTCCACACCTGGATTGTGCAACATTTGCCCATTATTATTTTCAAAGTTCATCAAGCTCTGTCAAATTGGTTGTTGATAATTGATAGACAACCATTGTCAGGTCTTGCCATAGATCTTCAGGTAGATTTAAGTAAAAACTGTAACTCGGCCACTCAGGAACATTCACTGTGTTCTTGGTAAGCAACTCCAGTGGAGATTTGGACCTGTGCTGATTTTACTATTTGATTTAGAATTTTAAGACCCCTTGAAGTATCAAAAACATTATTTGATGAAACATTATTACTGCTATTAGCCCATAGAAACACATTGAATAACAGATAGTCCTTACTGCTATTAGCCCATAGAAACACATTGAATAACAGACGGTCCTTACTGCTATTAGCCAATAGAAACTAATTGAATAACAGATAGTCCTTACTGCTATTAGCCAATAGAAACACATTGAATAACAGATAGTCCTTACTGCTATTAGCCCATAGAAACACATTGAATAACAGACGGTCCTTACTGCTATTAGCCAATAGAAACTAATTGAATAACAGATAGTCCTTACTGCTATTAGCCAATAGAAACACATTGAATAACAGATAGTCCTTACTGCTATTAGCCCATAGAAACACATTGAATAACAGACGGTCCTTACTGATATTAGCCAATAGAAACACATTGAATAACAGATAGTCCTTACTGCTATTAGCCCATAGAAACACATTGAATAACAGATAGTCCTTACTGCTATTAGCCCATAGAAACACATTGAATAACAGATAGAGTCCCTCAAAAATGTAAACGGAAGTTTGTTCGGAAGTGTCTGTCCTATATCTGAGAGATGTAAGAAGGACCAGGAAGCATTATTTTAGTACATTTAGTTTTACATGTATTGTATTGAACCCTTTATTTTTGGCACTAAATAGCCTCCATATATACTTCCATAAATGTTTCAACTGGTACCGAGGGACCTTCAGAAGAGTCTTGTGAGGCCTATGGGTGTCCTGGAGCAGAACACAATGTGTTCCTGAGAGTCTCACCTTTACACCGAGGGGTCGTATTAGTGTGTAGCCCAAACTGTTGAGACGCTACAGACAGAAGTTGGCAGATCGGCTGTACCGACTTCCGACGAGTCCCAAGACACTTACACAAAAAAAACAACAGATGCTGTATCTCGAACTTAAACTGACAGATTTTTATGTTTTTTTTGGTATTATGCTAATTCGATTTTGTGAGGACGTCGACCATAAGGGGTTTTAAAGTCACCTTATGGTCAAATCCCTGAGTGGTTTCCTTCCTCTCCGGCAACTGAGTTAGGAAGAACGCCTGTGTCTTTGCAGTGACTGGGTGTTTTGATACATCATCAACAGTGTAATAAATCACTTTCACCATGCTACAAGGGATATTCAATGTGTTTCTATTGGCTAATAGCAGTAAGGACTATCAGACTATCACCATGCTACAAGGGATATTCAATGTGTTTCTATTGGCTAATAGCAGTAAGGACTATCAGACTATCACCATGCTACAAGGGATATTCAATGTGTTTCTATTGGCTAATAGCAGTAAGGACTATCAGACTATCACCATGCTACAAGGGATATTCAATGTGTTTCTATTGGCTAATAGCAGTAAGGACTATCAGACTATCACCATGCTACAAGGGATATTCAATGTGTTTCTATTGGCTAATAGCAGTAAGGACTATCAGACTATCATCATGCTACAAGGGATATTCAATGTGTTTCTATTGGCTAATAGCAGTAAGGACTATCAGACTATCACCATGCTACAAGGGATCTTCAATGTGTTTCTATTGGCTAATAGCAGTAAGGACTATCAGACTATCACCATGCTACAAGGGATATTCAATGTGTTTCTATTGGCTAATAGCAGTAAGGACTATCAGACTATCACCATGCTACAAGGGATATTCAATGTGTTTCTATTGGCTAATAGCAGTAAGGACTATCAGACTATCACCATGCTACAAGGGATATTCAATGTGTTTCTATTGGCTAATAGCAGTAAGGACTATCAGACTATCACCATGCTACAAGGGATATTCAATGTGTTTCTATTGGCTAATAGCAGTAAGGACTATCAGACTATCACCATGCTACAAGGGATATTCAATGTGTTTCTATTGGCTAATAGCAGTAAGGACTATCAGACTATCACCATGCTACAAGGGATATTCAATCCCTACTTTTATATGGTTTTACCAATAGCTTCCCTTCTTTACGAGGCATTAGAAAACCTCCCTGGTCTTTGTGGTTGAATCTGTGTTTGAAATTCACTGTTGGACTGAGGGACCTTACAGATAATTGTATGTGTGTGATACAGAGATGAGGTAGCCATTCAAAAAGAATGTTAAACACTATTATTGCACACAGAGTGAGTCCATGCAACTTATTATGTGACTTGTTAAGCCTATTTTTACTCCTGAACTAATTCAGGCTCCTTGCCATAACTAAGGGGATGAATACTTATTGACTCAAGACATTTCAGATTTTCATTTTTTATTAAAATGTTGAAATACAATAATTCAACAAAATGTGGAATAATTCAAGGGGTGTGAATACTTTCTGAAGGCACTTTATGCAGATCCCTTATTTTAGTAAAGAGTTATTTAATCTCATCCAAGGAAGCAAAAGGTTCTAGATAGAACCCCCCCCTCCCCAAAAACTATTTTGTTAGAGTGTAGACTAGTTATTGACTCTGTTATCTCAGAGCCAGACTATAGTATGAGTCAGTCTTACTGGGGAGTTACACTGAGGTGACAACAGTAGGTTTTTAGATGCTACACTGGACATTTAGGTTTTGTAAGAGTGTATTTAGTATGAAAAACGTAAATATAAACACAAATATAGCCCACATTTTCATTCACTTTTTTTTTTTTACATTTTCATTTTTACTTTCAGAAAACACTCAATAATAAATCAATAATACTATTGATAAGTACATGCAAACTTGTAATTTTAGCCAATGGGAACTGCCCTTCTTAACTGCTCAATACTTTACAGCATTACAAACATGAAGCATATCCATTACCCTGCTGTATTCAGGCCCCACCTGGATCGGGGAGATGTTTGTTTGTCCGCGGGATGTAGGGGAGGTGGTGATGTGGGGACGAAGCTGGTGGCGGTACACACGTCTTGTTTCTTGTGCAGGTGGCACAAACACAGGACCGTGCTACTTCTCCCGTTTCGTTATCACGGGGTGAAAATATCCAGGAATTTAAGTAGAATAGATTATCTGAACACACCGAACTAATGTAAAACGAACCGGTCAATTAGTTTATTAATGAGTGGAGGTGTGAGCGAGTCCCACACTGCCTGGGACCGGGGCTTTGATCGCGTCCTCTCGCCATGGCTACCGAATGCTGCACGGCTCTTTCACCAGAGAGTTCCATGTTTGCTGCCATTCACAACTTCTATTCAAATTAATCAGCGCGACGGGAGCTAATTGAAGATGTCAAGTGACAAACTAGTGATGATTTCGTTCTATTTTAGTAGGCGTATGCATCATGAACAACAGACTTTGAGGCAATTAGTGTTCGTTTAAATTTACGTTTTGAAATTATGGTAATTTACCAAAATATAAACATTTAGACTGATACTGCCCTAAGACCAATATTAAAGCTAATTAAAACATGAAGGTGAATTTGACATGATAATAAGTGCCTACTTAATCCATGCATGGGTGCTTCTCCAGCGAATAAACTTGTATGTCCAAACACTATTTAAGGACGTTTTCGAACACATTTTCTTTGTAGGCCTAACAAAATGTATTGTAATGTTTTGTCTAATACACAGGCCGACACAGGACCCTGCAACATAAATGTTTTTTTTTATCTCAATGAGACTAACCTGGTCAAATAAAAGCCAAATAAAATACTAAAAATAACTAGACCGTGGATGCCGATGTTTTTGGCTAATTAAAATGATTTGGAAGTAATGATTTTAGAGGTGTGAAAATGTATCCTAAATTCCCTTTCATTTGTTTGGATGTGATTGGATGGGTAACGACAATAGTTTTGGCATGGTTTCTTTTAAGTACCTTACTGTGAATGTTTTCAATATTTTTTATATTTTTTTATTTTTAAGAAACAAAAATAGCTTCTTAGCAAAGGGCAATTTCTCTACCAAGATTTTGTTGCTAGGACTGTCTGGGAGTGGTCTGAGTGGAGAGAGGAAAACTGAAAACGAACTATTATCAGATTGAAATAAAATGGCTGCTGTTTTACTGGCCCTAACCAACCATGCTATTTTTTAAATGTATTTTTCGCATTGTTTGTAACTTATTTTGTACATAATGTTACCATTTCTTATAACCAAAAAGAGCTTCTGGACATCAGAACAGCGATTACTCGCCTTGAATTAGACATATCATTTTTCTTTAACGAGTCGAACAAGGGGGGGATTTACTCCAGACACCGAGCAGGCCATCATCCCCGTCATTCGCAGGAGCAAGAGTCAGAGATTTTTCGGAAGGAGATCGGGGTGCCTTGTGAGGATCAGGCGACGAGTGGCTAATCTGCATTTGCCATCCGTACTATTGGCCAACGTACAATCACTGGATCATAAAGTGGAAGAACTACTACATATCCCATCAACAGGACATTAAAAACTGTAATATCTTATGTTTCACCGAGTCGTAGCTGAACGACGACATGAATAACATACACCAGGTGGGTTATACGCTGTATCAGCAGGATAGAACAGCAGCCTCTGGTAAGACAAGTGGGAGGCGGTCTATGTATATTTGTAAACAACAGCTGGTGAACGATATCTAAAGAAGTCTCAAGGTTTTGCTTGCCTGAGGTACAGTATCTCATGATAAGCTGTAGATCACTCAATGTCCCTATAGAGTTTTCATCTATACTTTTAATAGCTGTCTACATACCACCACAGACCAATGCTGGCACTAAGACCGCACTCAATGAGCTGTGGTCAGTGGTCAGATGAAGCAGATGCTAAGCTACAGGACTGTTTTGCATCACAGACTGGAGTATGTACCAGGATTCTTCTGATGGCATTGAGGAGTACACCACATCATTCACTAGCTTCATCAATAAATGCATTGATGACATCATCCCCACAGTGACTGTATGTACATACCCCAACCAGAAGCCATGGATTACAGGCAACATCTGCAATGAGCTAAAGGCTAGAGCTGCCGCTTTCAAGGAGCGGGACTCTAACCCGTAAGCTTATAAGAAATCTCGCTATGCCCTCCGACGAACCATCAAACAGGGAAAGCATCAGTACAGGACTAAGATCAAATCGTACTACACCGGCTCCGACGCTCGTCGGATGTGGCAGGGCCTGCAAACTATTACAGACTACAAAGGGAAGCACAGACACGAGCCTACCAGACGAGCTAAATTACTTCTATGCTCATTTCGAGAAAAGTAACACTGAAACATGCATGAGATCATCAGTTGTTCAGGACGACTGTGTGATCACGCTCTCCGCAACCGGTGTGAGTAAGACTTTAAACAAGTCAACGTTCACATGGCCACAGGGCCAGACGGATTACCATGACGTGTGCTCCGAGCATGCGCTGACCAACTGGAAAGTGTCTTCACTGACATTTTCAACCTCTCCCAACATGTTTTAAGCAGACCAGCATAGTCCCTGTGCCCAAGAACACAAAGGTAACCTTCCTAAATGACTACCGACCCATAGCACTCATGTCTGTAGCCATGAAGTGTTTTGAAAGGCTAGTCATGGCTCACATCAACATCATCATCCCAGAAACCCTAGACCCACTCCAATTTGCATACCGCCCCAACAGATCAACAGATGATGCCATCTCTATTGCACTCCACACTGACCTTTCACACCTGGACAAAAGGAACACCTACGTGTGGCAGGTGGCCAGCAGATAGCCTAGTGGTTAGAGCGTTGGGCCAGTAACCAGCAGGTAGCCTAGTGGTTAGAGTGTTGGGCCAGTAACCAGCAGATAGCCTAGTGGTTAGAGTGTTGGACCAGTAACCAGCAGGTAGCCTAGTGGTTAGAGCGTTGGGCCAGTAACCAGCAGGTAGCCTAGTGGTTAGAGTGTTGGGCCAGTAACCAGCAGATAGCCTAGTGGTTAGAGCGTTGGGCCAGTAACCAGCAGATAGCCTAGTGGTTAGAGCGTTGGGCCAGTAACCAGCAGTTAGCCTAGTGGTTAGAGCGTTGGGCCAGTAACCAGCAGATAGCCTAGTGGTTAGAGCGTTGGGCCAGTAACCAGCAGATAGCCTAGTGGTTAGAGCGTTGGGCCAGTAACCAGCAGATAGCCTAGTGGTTAGAGCATTGGGCCAGTAACCAGCAGGTAGCCTAGTGCTTAGAGTGTTGGACCAGTAACCAGCAGATAGCCTAGTGGTTAGAGCGTTGGGCCAGTAACCAGCAGGTAGCCTAGTGGTTAGAGCGTTGGGCCAGTAACCAGCAGGTAGTCTAGTGGTTAAAGTGTTGGGCCAGTAACCAGCAGATAGCCTAGTGGTTAGAGCGTTGGGCCAGTAACCAGCAGATAGCCTAGTGGTTAGAGCGTTGGGCCAGTAACCAGCAGATAGCCTAGTGGTTAGAGCATTGGGCCAGTAACCAGCAGATAGCCTAGTGGTTAGAGCGTTGGGCCAGTAACCAGCAGATAGCCTAGTAGAGCGTTGGGCCAGTAACCAGCAGATAGCCTAGTGGTTAGAGCATTGGGCCAGTAATCAGCAGGTAGCCTAGTGGTTAGAGTGTTGGACCAGTAACCAGCAGATAGCCTAGTGGTTAGAGCGTTGGGCCAGTAACCAGCAGGTAGCCTAGTGGTTAGAGCGTTGGGCCAGTAACCAGCAGGTAGTCTAGTGGTTAGAGCGTTGGGCCAGTAACCAGCAGATAGCCTAGTGGTTAGAGCATTGGGCCAGTAACCTAAAGGTTGTAAGATCGAACTGACAAGGTAAAAGTCTGTCATTCTGCTCCGGAACAAGGTAGTTAACCCACTAGGCTGTCATTGTAAATAAGAGGGTAGTACGTACAACCCACTACATCACTGTGGCAACGCTTCCTGACATCCAGGACCTCTATACCAGGCGGTGTCAGAGGAAGGCCCTAAAAAATGTCAAACACTTCAGCCACCCTAGACATAGACTGTTCTTTCTGCTACTGCACGGCAAGCAGTACCGGAGCGCCAAGTCTAGATCCAAGAGGCTTCTAAACAGCTTCTGCCATAAGAATCCTGAGCTTCTAAACAAGTGGCTACCCCAAATTATTTGCATTGCCCCCCCCCCTCAATTTACGCTGCTGCTACTCTCTATTATTATCTATGCATAGTCACTTTAATAACTCTACCTACATGTACATATTACCTCAATTACCTCGACTAACCGGTGCCCCCACTATTGACTCTGTATCAGTACCCCCTGTATATAGCATCCACATTAACTCTGTACCGGTACCCCCTGTATATAGCCTCCACATTGACTCTGTACCGTAACATCCTGTATATAGCCTCCACATTGACTCTGTACCGGTACCCCCTATATATAGCCTCCACATTGACTCTGTACTGGTACCCCCTGTATATAGCCTCCACATTGACTCTGTACCGGTACCCCCTGTATATAGCCTCCACATTGACTCTGTGCCGGTACCCCCTGTATATAGCCTCCACATTGACTCTGTACTGTAACACCCTGTATATAGCACCCACATTGACTCTGTACCGGTACCCCCTGTATATAGCCTCCACATTGACTCTGTACCGGTACCCCCTGTATATAGCCTCCACATTGACTCTGTGCCGGTACCCCCTATATATAGCCTCCACATTGACTCTGTACCGGTACCCCTGTATATAGCCTCCACATTGACTCTGTACCGGTACCCCCTGTATATAGCCTCCACATTGACTCTGTACTGTAACACCCTGTATATAGCCCCCACATTGACTCTGTACCGGTACCCCCTGTAAATAGCCTCCACATTGACTCTGTACCGTAACACCCTGTATATAGCCTCCACATTGACTCTGCACTGTAATACCCTGTACATAGCCTTCACATTGACTCTGTACCGTAATACCCTGTATATAGCCTCCACATTGACTCTGTACCGTAATACCCTGTATATAGCCTCCACATTGACTCTGTGCCGTAATATCCTGTATATAGCCTTCACATTGACTCTGTACCGTAATACCCTGTATATAGCCTCCACATTGACTCTGTACCGTAATACCCTGTATATAGCCTCCACATTGACTCTGTACCGGTACGCCCTGTATATAGCCTCCACATTGACTCTGTACCGGTACCCCCTATATATAGCCTCCACATTGACTCTGTACCGGTACCCCCTGTATATAGCCTCCACATTGACTCTGTACCGGTACCCCTGTATATAGCCTCCACATTGACTCTGTACCGGTACCCCCTGTATATAGCCTCCACATTGACTCTGTACTGTAACACCCTGTATATAGCCCCCACATTGACTCTGTACCGGTACCCCCCTGTATATAGCCTCCACATTGACTCTGTACCGTAACACCCTGTATATAGCCTCCACATTGACTCTGCACTGTAATACCCTGTACATAGCCTTCACATTGACTCTGTACCGTAATACCCTGTATATAGCCTCCACATTGACTCTGTACCGTAATACCCTGTATATAGCCTCCACATTGACTCTGTGCTGTAATATCCTGTATATAGCCTTCACATTGACTCTGTACCGTAATACCCTGTATATAGCCTCCACATTGACTCTGTACCGTAATACCCTGTATATAGCCTCCACATTGACTCTGTACCGTAACACCCTATATATAGTCTCCACATTGACTCTGTACCGTAACACCCTGTATATAGCATCCACATTGACTCTGTACCGTAATACCCTGTATATAGCCTCCACATTGACTCTGTACCGTAACACCCTGTATATAGCCTCCACATTGACTCTGTACCAGTACCCCCTGTATATAGCCTCCACATTGACTCTGTACCGTAATACCCTGTATATAGCCTCCACATTGACTCTGTACCGTAATACCCTGTATATAGCCTCCACATTGACTCTGTACCGTAATACCCTGTATATAGCCTCCACATTGACTCTGTACCGTAATAACCTGTATATAGCCTCCACATTGACTCTGTACCGTAATACCCTGTATATAGCCTCCACATTGACTCTGTACCGTAACACCCTGTATATAGCCTCCACATTGACTCTGTACCGTAATACCCTGTATATAGCCTCCACATTGACTCTGTATCGTAATACCCTGTATATAGTTTCCACATTGACTCTGTACTGGTACCCCCTGTATATAGCCTCCACATTGACTCTGTATCGTAATACCCTGTATATAGCCTCCACATTGACTCTGTACCGTAATACCCTGTATATAGCCTCCACATTGACTCTGTACCGTAATACCCTGTATATAGCCTCCACATTGACTCTGTACCGTAACACCCTGTATATAGCCTCCACATTGACTCTGTACCATAATACCCTGTATATAGCCTCCACATTGACTCTGTACCGTAATACCCTGTATATAGCCTCCACATTGACTCTGTACCGTAATACCCTGTATATAGCCTCCAAATTGACTCTGTACCGTAATACCCTGTATATAGCCTCCACATTGACTCTGTACCGTAATACCCTGTATATAGCCTCCACATTGACTCTGTACCGTAATACCCTGTATATAGCCTCCACATTGACTCTGTACCGTAATACCCTGTATATAGCCTCCACATTGACTCTGTGCTGTAATATCCTGTATATAGCCTTCACATTGACTCTGTACCGTAATACCCTGTATATAGCCTCCACATTGACTCTGTACCGTAATACCCTGTATATAGCCTCCACATTGACTCTGTACCGTAACACCCTATATATAGTCTCCACATTGACTCTGTACCGTAACACCCTGTATATAGCATCCACATTGACTCTGTACCGTAATAACCTGTATATAGCCTCCACATTGACTCTGTACCGTAATAACCTGTATATAGCCTCCACATTGACTCTGTACCGGTACCACCCGGAATATAGCCTCCACATTGACTCTGTACCGTACCACCCTGTATATAGCCTCCACATTGACTCTGTACCGTAACACCCTGTATATAGCCTCCACATTGACTCTGTACCAGTACCCCCTGTATATAGCCTCCAC
This sequence comes from Oncorhynchus kisutch, assembly GCF_002021735.2. Lineage (NCBI taxonomy): Eukaryota > Metazoa > Chordata > Actinopteri > Salmoniformes > Salmonidae > Oncorhynchus > Oncorhynchus kisutch. Next base: position 2,208,533 of record NC_034187.2, read on the forward strand.
ATTGACTCTGTACCGTAATACCCTGTATATAGCCTCCACATTGACTCTGTACCGTAATACCCTGTATATAGCCTCCACATTGACTCTGTACCGTAATACCCTGTATATAGCCTCCACATTGACTCTGTACCGTAATAACCTGTATATAGCCTCCACATTGACTCTGTACCGTAATACCCTGTATATAGCCTCCACATTGACTCTGTACCGTAACACCCTGTATATAGCCTCCACATTGACTCTGTACCGTAATACCCTGTATATAGCCTCCACATTGACTCTGTATCGTAATACCCTGTATATAGTTTCCACATTGACTCTGTACTGGTACCCCCTGTATATAGCCTCCACATTGACTCTGTATCGTAATACCCTGTATATAGCCTCCACATTGACTCTGTACCGTAATACCCTGTATATAGCCTCCACATTGACTCTGTACCGTAATACCCTGTATATAGCCTCCACATTGACTCTGTACCGTAACACCCTGTATATAGCCTCCACATTGACTCTGTACCATAATACCCTGTATATAGCCTCCACATTGACTCTGTACCGTAATACCCTGTATATAGCCTCCACATTGACTCTGTACCGTAATACCCTGTATATAGCCTCCAAATTGACTCTGTACCGTAATACCCTGTATATAGCCTCCACATTGACTCTGTACCGTAATACCCTGTATATAGCCTCCACATTGACTCTGTACCGTAATACCCTGTATATAGCCTCCACATTGACTCTGTACCGTAATACCCTGAATATAGCCTCCACATTGACTCTGTACCGTAATACCCTGTATATAGCCTCCACATTGACTCTGTACCGTAATACCCTGTATATAGCCTCCACATTGACTCTGTACCGTAACACCCTGTATATAGCCTCCACATTGACTCTGTACCGTAATACCCTGAATATAGCCTCCACATTGACTCTGTACCGTAATACCCTGTATATAGCCTCCACATTGACTCTGTACCGTAATACCCTGTATATAGCCTCCACATTGACTCTGTACCGTAATACCCTGTATATAGCCTCCACATTGACTCTGTGCTGTAATATCCTGTATATAGCCTTCACATTGACTCTGTACCGTAATACCCTGTATATAGCCTCCACATTGACTCTGTACCGTAATACCCTGTATATAGCCTCCACATTGACTCTGTACCGTAACACCCTATATATAGTCTCCACATTGACTCTGTACCGTAACACCCTGTATATAGCATCCACATTGACTCTGTACCGTAATACCCTGTATATAGCCTCCACATTGACTCTGTACCGTAATAACCTGTATATAGCCTCCACATTGACTCTGTACCGGTACCACCCGGAATATAGCCTCCACATTGACTCTGTACCGTACCACCCTGTATATAGCCTCCACATTGACTCTGTACCGTAACACCCTGTATATAGCCTCCACATTGACTCTGTACCAGTACCCCCTGTATATAGCCTCCACATTGACTCTGTACCGTAATACCCTGTATATAGCCTCCACATTGACTCTGTACCGTAATACCCTGTATATAGCCTCCACATTGACTCTGTACCGTAATACCCTGTATATAGCCTCCACATTGACTCTGTACCGTAATAACCTGTATATAGCCTCCACATTGACTCTGTACCGTAATACCCTGTATATAGCCTCCACATTGACTCTGTACCGTAACACCCTGTATATAGCCTCCACATTGACTCTGTACCGTAATACCCTGTATATAGCCTCCACATTGACTCTGTATCGTAATACCCTGTATATAGTTTCCACATTGACTCTGTACTGGTACCCCCTGTATATAGCCTCCACATTGACTCTGTATCGTAATACCCTGTATATAGCCTCCACATTGACTCTGTACCGTAATACCCTGTATATAGCCTCCACATTGACTCTGTACCGTAATACCCTGTATATAGCCTCCACATTGACTCTGTACCGTAACACCCTGTATATAGCCTCCACATTGACTCTGTACCATAATACCCTGTATATAGCCTCCACATTGACTCTGTACCGTAATACCCTGTATATAGCCTCCACATTGACTCTGTACCGTAATACCCTGTATATAGCCTCCAAATTGACTCTGTACCGTAATACCCTGTATATAGCCTCCACATTGACTCTGTACCGTAATACCCTGTATATAGCCTCCACATTGACTCTGTACCGTAATACCCTGTATATAGCCTCCACATTGACTCTGTACCGTAATACCCTGAATATAGCCTCCACATTGACTCTGTACCGTAATACCCTGTATATAGCCTCCACATTGACTCTGTACCGTAATACCCTGTATATAGCCTCCACATTGACTCTGTACCGTAACACCCTGTATATAGCCTCCACATTGACTCTGTACTGTAATACCCTGTATATAGCCTCCACATTGACTCTGTACCGTAATACCCTGTATATAGCCTCCACATTGACTCTGTACCGTAATACCCTGTATATAGCCTCCACATTGACTCTGTACCATAATACCCTGTATATAGCCTCCACATTGACTCTGTACCGTAATACCCTGTATATAGCCTCCACATTGACTCTGTACCGTAATACCCTGTATATAGCCTCCACATTGACTCTGTACCGTAATACCCTGTATATAGCCTCCACATTGACTCTGTACCGTAATACCCTGTATATAGCCTCCACATTGACTCTGTACCGTAATACCCTGTATATAGCCTCCACATTGACTCTGTACCGTAATACCCTGTATATAGCCTCCACATTGACTCTGTACCGTAATACCCTGTATATAGCCTCCACATTGACTCTGTACCGTAATACCCTGTATATAGCCTCCACATTGACTCTGTACCGTAATACCCTGTATATAGCCTCCACATTGACTCTGTACCGTAATACCCTGTATAAACCCTCACTGTTGTCATTTTACTGCTGCCCTTTAATTATTTGTTACTTTTATTTCTTGCTTTTTTTTTAGGTATTTTTCTTAAAACTGCAGTGTTGTGGTTAAGGGCTTGTAAGTAAGCATTTCACTGTAAGGTTTACACCTGTCGTATTCGGTGTATGTGACAAATCTGATCTGATTTGATACTGGTAGAGAGGTTTGGAACTTTCTGTGATATTGCTCTATTACAGTGGAAGGCCAAAACTCCATCTCACCAAAACAGGCTGAGATTTCAGCCAGTCTTTTCAAACAGCTCTTACTCTAAAAGGGCATTATCATAATGTCCACTGTTTCACAGTATTATTCTACGCTCAGGGTGTGGAAATGTATATAAAACACAGGAAAATCACATTTTTCACGCCTTTAAACATGTATCTTTCCTCTCAATTGTCTAATAAAAATGGCTGTTTCCTCACATGTCATTGTCTTCAAAAGGCTATCTCATGGTCCTACAGTATCTCATGTTCATAAGTCCAAATATTCCTGTTCTACATTCTATGGTACTGATGAACGTTACTGATCTGACGACCCTCCTCATAGGTGATCAGTTCCTCTGACATCCACAGGAGGGCAGCATAGCCTACGTCATGAAATGCCTTCACAGCTCAAAGAATCCGTTGTCCTTCCGTCCTGTGGAAAGGAGTAGAACCTACCATAGAGTAGGGTTTCCTCAAAATCTGTCCTGGGGACCCACGTGTGTATGAACGTTTTAGTTATTGCCTTAAGCACTACACAGCTGATTCAAATAACCAACTCATCGTCAAGAGTTGATTATTTGAGTCAGCTGTGTAGAGCTAGGGGGGGAAAAAAGCTTTAAACGTTCACCGGGGGGGCTAGAGTATAGCCCACCGAACTTTATAACCCCCGCAAGAGGGCAGTCAATACTATAACAGCGAAGTGTCATTCAACCTTTCCAATCGGAGTGCTGGGTGAACAACAGGAACCTTCTAATGCAGCAATCAAGCCTATGGGATAGTACTAAAGTCACTGAAGTGTTTGTCTCATTAGCATACCCTACCTTTTATTTATTGATTTATTTTTGCTTGATTCGTTATTTTACCTGGCAGGTCAATTAAGAACAAATTATCACGTTTCACCTTAACATGCCAAGTAAGGTTAGTATATATTTACGTAGGCTACTTGCATAGTATCGAGTCTATTCCAGAAGACGATGTCTTCAAATTTCACATGAAGAAACAGTGAATCCCTGTTAGCTTGTCACTGACTGTAGATGGAAATCTGTTTTCCCATGTTAATGTGTGGAGCTTGTTTCTCTAATGACATGCAGTCCTGTCAACTTAGCTGCTCCGGGTCAGTAGACCGAACACAACACAGTTTCTTAATCATTTAACCTTAGCCTCGATTAAAACTGACCATGAATCCGTCTATGCTTTAGTTCTATCTCTTGTTCATAAAAATAATAATATTTCAAATGTTTTATTAAAGATAAAAGGATAGATTATAGGTATCATATTTGTCTCTCATTGGCTGAGCCAGTTAAAGTAATGACGTCTAGGCCTACAGGAATAAGAACCGCATTGAGGCATGCCCTTGCACGTAGCATTTGTGTGTGCGTGTGCCTGTGTGTGTGTGTGCCTGTGTGTGTGTAAGTGCGTGCGTGCGTGCGTGTGTGTTTTTCTTCTCACGTTTCGCTGTATGCTTTCGTTTCCCGCTAGGCCAATTAGGCTATGCCTTATATAAAAACCTATTGAAGGCCTACAAAACAGAGTGAAAGCCATTATCTCTTCAATTCTAGAATCAAGACAACGTAATGTCATATGAAATATTAGTTTAATATAGCTATAATATAAAATATAGTTTAGACCATTGTTGAAGACATACAATCTGCAAAAGTCGTTCTGATTCAAATATAATCTAATGATTTCTGGCGAACTAAATAGAAAGATATATATATACCTACTAATGTTAACGTGGACTCCCAATAGTTTCTGAATCCAGTCAACAAAAATATTGCGACAAATTCATACATTGGCTAGCACTAGCCTATTTATGCAATTACAGATTGGATTTAGTAAGCTAATTTGTATTATTTCACAAAAATATGTATTTGTTAACCCTCTAAGCTACGAACATATTTCCGATTAATCGATAACCAACTGGGGTAATTTTGACCCCAAGGAGAAACTATTGGAAAAAGCAACAACCACAGCAATATATCAACTGATTTATACTCTAAAGATCAATAATCCTGTAATTAATGTTATCTGAAATAAAACATGACCAAAACAGACTGTTATATATTAGCAAAATTACAGTTAATTGGCATATTCTGTAAAACAAAATAATAACCGTTTATTTTATATAATGTGCCGTTTTTTCCCCAATGTACAGTCCACATTAGTACTGACAAGTTAATTAAGTACAGTCCACATTAGTACTGACAAGTTAAGTACAGTCCACATTAGTACTGACAAGTTAAGTACAGTCCACATTAGTACTGACAAGTTCATTTGCCATTAGTTGATTATAGTATCAATTAATTTTCAGAACTATGAAGAAAATATTAATTTGGTCATATTTATGTGGTAAAAACAGCTACCAACATTTCAAACAGACTTCATTTTATTGAAAATAAATGATTCAATTCAATTTCAAAACGTAATCTTGATAGACATTGACCAACAAATATGGTTGAGTTTTCTTTATTTACTACATACCCCGACCCACACAGCCAGCATTAGCATAGCTGTTAGTGAAACAATGGGAATGGTAAGGGATATGCTTCAAAAAAGCATGTCCAAATCCTTGAAGTTACTTTTAAACCAAATGCTATGGCACCCAAAATCTCATAACAAGTTGCACATAAAAAATATTGGAAGATATTATAGGAATTCTGGTATTTATATAGCATTTTCAGTAGAATAACATATATAACATTTAATATTATTTTTTTTTAAATGGGGGGGGGGGGGGGATACACACCACTACAGCACTATGCATCTATTCAAAGAGTATCTGGTTCTAACAAGTATTCATACCACTGACAGACTTTAATCAGCTGTTTGGACTGCAACTAAGCACATAGATCATTTGGATGTTATACACTGTTGTAATAACTAGTTATTAATGGATGGTAATTAAAACCATAATCATGTGGATATAAGGTGCTCCATCTCTGCAGTTACACAGCCCCCCCCCCCCCCACAGACCACTGTAAACCCATTTACCATGCAATAAGACCCCTGTAAACCCATTTACCATGCAATAAGACCACTGTAAACCCATTTACCATGCAATAAGACCACTGTAAACCCATTTACCATGCATAAAGACCCCTGTAAACCCATTTACCAAGCAATAAGACCCCTGTAAACCCATTTACCATGCATAAAGACCCCTGTAAACCCATTTACCATGCAATAAGACCCCTGTAAACCCATTTACCATGCAATAAGACCCCTGTAAACCCATTTACCATGCAATAAGACCCCTGTAAACCCATTTACCATGCAATAAGACCCCTGTAAACCCATTTACCATGCAATAAGACCCCTGTAAACCCATTTACCATGCAATAAGACCCCTGTAAACCAATGGCTGTGTTATAACCCAATGGCTGTGTTATAACCCAATGGCTGTGTTATAACCCAATGGCTGTGTTATAACCCAATGGCTGTGTTATACCCCCATGGCTGTGTTGTTTAAACCCAACGGCTGTATTGTTTAAACCCAACGGCTGTGTTTAAGAGCCTTTAGCCTCTAAACAGCCAATCAACATGTTGTTCTACCGCATAATTCCATGGGTAATTATTTTCTAATGCTCCACTCTGAGCATTAGAGCATATTAGGGGGACAATTATTAACTTTCCAAAGTGAGTTAGAGTGCAACACGATGAAAGCCAAACACAAGCCATAGGCTACATAGGTCCTTGGAGGAATAGCCTACACTACAAGCTGCCCGCGAACATACTTTTTATATTCTGTAATATTGTGACAAATGATTCGATTATTCATCATCAGAACGCAAATAAATTGTCAGGCTGTGCGCAGTGCGGGTTTCAACAGCTGTAGCAATAGACGGACATCCAGGACTTGTGACTACAGCTAACCGAGTCATAGACTACTGCAGTAGAGATGGATCACAGGTCTCCTCCAACCTCACCGGTGGAAATGTCTCCATGGAAACAACATTGATATAGTTAATATTATCAGCGGAGTCGCGATACAGGTTTAGAGAAGTCTAACACTATAATGTGCCGTCGTGACTGAGAGTCTTTGTTCACCGGGGCATGAATCTTGTTCGACAAAAAAAATCCAAAGTTAATTGAAGGCCTATTTTAATCTATCTGTGTCCTGGCATCCACAATAAATCGCCATCTGAAATTATATTAATTTATAACCCAACTATTCTGAAGGTATAACATCTTAGAAAGAACGGGGTTAACGCCAGTTCTATAAGGTACACGAGTTGTACATGCCAAGCAATAATGACAATAAAGGGTGTAACAATATATTTGAAAAACTTGTTTTTATTTTATTGTCTTATTCGCCTATTCGTTTTTGATCGTAAGAGGTTTCACAAGTACACTGCGGTTTTCCATAATATAATTATACATTATAACTATCAGCTATAGGCCTATGTCTATTAACTATGAAAATCCAAAACTAACAAAAAAATCTAATATTCCTATAGGATCGCTTTTAGCCCTAAATAACCAACTACTGTTATCTTTCTGATCGAGGTTAGAATTCACATTAGTAGGCTGTTAGGTCATGTTATTAACTGAAAGAGGGCTATTTAAAAGAAGTGCCATATTGCAAAGACTAATTATAATATAGGCCTAAGAGTCAGTATATATATATATCTCTGCTATAAGGATGAGATTTCCAATTTCTGCTGATGAAGCCATTTAGTCAATCATTACGCTTCATTATCACGGGGTTGTGATATCCAAAATGAGTGTTAACTTAAACCAGTGGGTTGGACTTTGATTTTAAAACGGGTATTTCCTCTATATTAAACTGAGAGGCTATCTAATATCACATAAACAAACAGCCATAGTAATTAGAAGTAATAACAACCTCATGAAAACGTCATTTTGACGGAGCTCTCTTCAGAAACCACAAGCGGTCTTGGCGCGGGGCACAGGCAGTGTTTCCAAGCGGTTTGGTCTGAGGAGACAGGAGGAAAAATAGAAACATCGGGATGGCGCACTGAAGTCACTTGTGACCGGGAGGCTTTGACGTATTTTCCCATGAGCATATTATTGGTATTATAGGCTTCGCTTTAATGGAGAGAGAACTGTCATTGTCAACCTTGTAAACACTGATTTCATTTCAATGTGATAACAAATGTGTTCATGGATATTCAACCTGAATATTTGTGCTGGTGTTGTCTTTATACAATGAGCAAAATGTCACCCGATGAAAAAAAAAATCGACTATGGGTCACTATATTATTCTTTTTACATGACCCTATTGTTGTTTTTGAAGTTGCTGTACGTCATCTCCAACTCCAATCCTGCCTCTATCCTAAATCCAGGCGCCAGGTAGTTGTGAGAACTCATTGGCAGGTGTACTCGTCCAATCAGCACCATTTAGTCAGCCCCGTTGCCCCTTGCCTGCACCACATCCCAGTCCTCTGGGTTCCAGAACGTTGACGCACACATTTCGCCTCATATTCTTCCTGACACGAAACGCAGCTCCGCGGATCAGGCGTCGCGTCACTAACTCAAAAGGTGCTCAAGGTTCCCGCTCAGAACATCGGTCCAGGGGGGGGGCACTACCGTAGGTTAACCGTTGGTGCTCACTATGCCTTTTTGAAGGGGTATCATTGTGACTGGCTTAAAGAGTAAGTTACAAGATATATTCTGTTTTTTTTCTGGATTTCTATACGTGAAGTGAGGAAGATGTTTTCGTCCGCGGGTAAACGCTGTTTTACGATAGAATCCTTGGTGGCCAAAGAAAACCCTCTAACTACGGAAGATCCCATCCGACCGACGGCTTTGACTTATTCCAACCCCACTGACGCTTTCATGAACGGGTACCAGAGTCCCACCGGCAGGTCTCTGTATCAGAACCCGGAGCTGGTGTTCCCTGAGTCAGTCAACCACCCAGGGCTGACCATGAACCCCCACCAGCTAGGAGGGGGCCACCTACAACACCCCGCACACTTCTTTGGGACGCAACACCGAGACCCTCTTAACTTCTACCCATGGGTTTTACGGAACAGGTTCTTCGGACACAGATTTCAAGGTAAAATGACAGATTGATTGATTGTGTGTCTTGTTTTCTCAATCTCAATAGCCAATGTCAAGCAGCCCAAGTTACAGGTTAATTAAAGAAAAATAATGCCTCTGGGTTGCTTGTGTTTTTAGAATAAAGGACTAAACTATGTGACCTACACTGCATGCGCTCAGAAATGTCCATTTCACAGATTAATGATTGACAACAATTAGACTATGATAATGATGATGTTAATCATTCATTATCATCTTTGTTAAACATTATCAGTTAATATTAGTTTTTATAGCAGTATTATTGACAACGAGGGGCTTTATAGGTAACCTTGATTTTCAGCCGCAGGTGAACATAAACAAATAGTCAGTGGTGTAAAGTACTAAGTTAAAAATCTTTTAAATACTACTTCAGTATTTTTTGTTGTTGTTGGTATCTGTACTTTACTTTACAATGTGGACAACTTTTACTTTATTACAGTCCTAAAGAAAAGTGTAATAAAAAATAAAAAATAATTTTTACATTTCCCTGACACCCAAAAGTACTCCTTACATTTTAAATGTTTAGCAGTACAGGACAATGGTCCAATTCACGCAGTTAGCAAGAGAACATCTCGGGTCCTACTGCCTCTGATCTGGCAGAGTGGGTATTGGAGCGTGCCTCTGGCTGTCCGTACATTAAAACAAAACAAGGAAATGGTGGCATCTGGTTTACTTAATATATGGATTTTTAAACTATTTCTACTTATTTCTACTTTTATACTTTTGATACTTAAGTATATTTTAGCAAATACATTTACTTTAGATACTTAAGTATATTTAAAACCGAATACTTTTAGATCTTAACTCAAGTAGTATTTTACTGAGTGACTTTCTCTTTTACTGGAGTCTATTTCTATTAAGGTATCTTTACTTTTTTACTCAAGTATGACAATTGGGTCCTTTTTTCCACCACTGGAAATAAGTATCTATAGTGGATGTGAGATAGAGTGTACTTATCTACAACACGCTTTGGTAAAAAGGAAAACGTCAATGAGTTTTGAAAACAAAACATCTCAACGCAGAGTAGCACATGTTTTACCATTCCCATGAGGTGAAGACATGTCGATAAAAAAACGAAATAAACAACAACAACATTAAGTTGAGGAGAACGCACACTAAAATTCACCAAACCAAAAATGCACACTAAAATTCACCAAACCAAAAATGCACACTAAAATTCACCAAACCAAAAATGCACACTAAAATTCACCAAACCAAAAATGCACACCAAAATTCACCAAACCAAAAATGCACACCAAAATTTACCAAACCAGAAATGCACACCAAAATTCGCCAAACCAGAAACGCACACTAAAATTCACCAAACCAAAAATGGACACTAAAATTCACCAAACCAGAAATGCACACCAAAATTCTTCAACATTGATAAGATAGCTCATGCTATTGCATGCTAAAATATCCATCTGCATTATAATTTTCATGTCAGTGAACAAATTCCTTCGGTCTCTACAAAGTTAGTAGGTAAATCAGCTTATAGTTTCTATGCATCCCATCTTCCCTATCACTTCCGGGTGCCTCTCCGGAAGCTGCAATTGTTTCATTGAGGACGTATTTGCTGATTGTTTTCCATTAGTGTGTTTTTTATTAAACAATTTTATTTGTGTATATTTGTATTGTAATTTATTTTGTGAATTGTGTGCGTGCAGGGTTTCCTTGTGAAACAGACCTTTGTCTCAGTGGCACTCCCTGTTATAATAACGGCAAACTAAATATATAGCACAGCAGGATAACATGTTATATCACCTGTTATAATAACCTCTAAACTAAATATATAGCACAGCAGGATAACATGTTATATCACCGGTTATAATAACCTCTAAACTAAATATATAGCACAGCAGGATAACATGTTATATCACCTGTTATAATAACGGCAAACTAAATATATAGCACAGCAGGATAACATGTTATATCACCGGTTATAATAACCTCTAAACTAAATATATAGCACAGCAGGATAACATGTTATTTCACCTGTTATAATAACGGTAAACTAAATATATAGCACAGCAGGATAACATGTTATATCACCTGTTATAATAACCTCTAAACTAAATATATAGCACAGCAAGATAACATGTTATATCACCTGTTATAATAACGGTAAACTAAATATATAGCACAGCAAGATAACATGTTATATCACCTGTTATAATAACGGTAAACTAAATATATAGCACAGCAGGATAACATGTTATATCACCTGTTATAATAACCTCTAAACTAAATATATAGCACAGCAGGATAACATGTTATTTCACCTGTTATAATAACGGTAAACTAAATATATAGCACAGCAAGATAACATGTTATATCACCTGTTATAATAACCTCTAAACTAAATATATAGCACAGCAGGATAACATGTTATTTCACCTGTTATAATAACGGTAAACTAAATATATAGCACAGCAGGATAACATGTTATTTCACCTGTTATAATAACGGTAAACTAAATATATAGCACAGCAGGATAACATGTTATATCACCGGTTATAATAAAGGTAAACGTGAAGTAAATGATACAGATGATAACATATGTAGGAATCTGTTTTCCTTTAGATCTGAAGTCCAAGTTAACGGAGTGCATCTAAAGTCCATGTTAACGGAGTGCATCTAAAGTCCAAGTTAACGGAGTGCATCTAAAGTCCAAGTTAACGGAGTGCATCTAAAGTCCAAGTTAACGGAGTGCATCTGAAGTCCAGGTTAACGGAGTGCATCTGAAGTCCAGGTTAACGGAGTGCATAGCTAACCAGTCTATTTTCCCACGGCACCATGGCTGGTTTCCCCACACATCGGGCCAAAGGAAATATTGTCTTTGTCACGCGGTTACTCCCCCTGCGAATGTATCCCTAATCACACGAAACCACTATCTGAGTGAGTGGGCCGATCGTGCACAACGATTTTATTCCCAAATGTTCTCTCAAATTTGGGATTTTTATGCCAACTTTTTACTGCCAATTTACATGTCTCACATCACTTGTAAATGTTTTTGTCTCAACCGCTTTTTTAATACACACAGGGACCTATATGTACTACAGTCGATTAATCTAACATTTTACGAGAGGTTATATTTAGGCTAACTCTCCCTAATGTTCCTGTGTGACTTCATTTAATAGGTCTGCTATACAATATAGGCTATTTGGACACATACGATCAAGTATTCTCAATATTTGAACACAGGTTTCATAGTGTTCTCAATTTAAAGAAGGCACATGACGTTGTTGATGAGTTAAACACTGACTCATATATATGTCTATACAGCGTCAATGTAGGCCTCAATTTAAACAGTAGACCTAGATTTCATATCGCAACAATTAAGGCTATACAATCTAGGTCTACTGTTTAAATTGAGGCCTACATTGACGCTGTATAGACATTACAACGCTGAATAGACTATACTTCAAACTACACCAAGAGTTTATAAACTCGCCTTTGAAACCAACAGGGCGTGTGCTGTTCTCTTCCACCTCACTGCACATCAAAACGCGCCTCGTGTTGCTCAGTGTGTTCACTGCTTCGATCTAAATCCCACTGTGATTTCCCTCTCCCTCTCTCTCCCTCTCTCTGCCCCCAGGAAATGATGTTTCCCAAGATAGCATGCTCCTTCACGGCCCGTTCGCCCGGAAACCCAAGCGGATCCGCACCGCCTTCTCCCCGTCGCAGCTCCTGCGGCTTGAACGGGCGTTCGAGAAGAATCATTACGTAGTAGGAGCGGAGAGGAAACAGCTGGCCAACAGTCTGAGTCTGTCTGAAACACAGGTGAGATCTCTACCCAGTATTGAATTGTATTGAACACAGTTCGGGAATATATAAATCATTAGTAATACAGCCCAAACGCATTCTGAAAACTGCGTTAATAAATTGAGGGTTATGAACCCTGCTTCTTCATCGAAATAAAATATCTTCAACAACATATATATATTTTTAATACAAGTTTGTAATAAGCCTTAATAACAAGCATATAAATCAGCAAATTATTCATATTTAGTTGTTATTAATAAATAAAACAATTTCAGTGTATTATGTATTAGTTCGATGGAGGGGTCCTTATTCCGTTATATTCCGTGAAAAAAACATTTTAAACCGGCTCCATACACATGATTTAAAATATTATTGCAACTAAAATGTAAAATGTAATTATTATTTTCATTAATATTCAATTGTAATTATTATTGACGTTGTATAAAACTGTATTAGGCTATTAGGCTATCCATTAGAATGTCTGGGAAACTTTCGCTCTTTCATGCAGGTATAATTAGAACTATAGTTCACACAGAACACAGACACATTTTTACGCTGGAATTACCTGTTAGCGAAAGGCCTACGATAAGAACACATCTGACTAGGCGATTGTAGAAATGTAATTGTCAAGTTCACTGAGTCATCTAATAATCAGTTACAAACAGGTCATGTGAGCTCCATTTCCAATACGTTCTTATTGGAAAAATAGTTGATCTAGCCTGATGAACAAAACAATACGATATTCTTTAGGCAGAGCATAAAGCGCCAACATAACGTAGCCTACAGTGAAATAATGACACATTTATTAGTCAAATCCAAATGAATAACTCGACATTTTGATAGAAACTCTTTCACTGCCCATGAAGAGTAGCGCTAATGGGGATCCATAATATATACAAATAATCTCCTGCATTATTCTCGCTAGTTTTTCCAGGATACAATTTATTATTAAAACAATCTATGTACCTACTATAAAAAAGGCCTATATACTATTTAAAAAAAGAAGGCCTCTATGACATTAAGTTGTTGAATGCAAATAATCGCGGGGAAAAAAATCTGCAATAATGGTAAGGTATCGTCTGACTGTCAGCGACCTAACTTCCAGAGGATATCACCGTGAAACGAATCGCCACCAGCATCATTAGGACTCTAATGAATTACAATTTGATACCCTTACCCTGTCCTTGGCAGCCTCGAAAGTTGCTTATAACGACAACTAATACATTAGAATGACATCATGACCAAACATCGTTATATCAATTGACTTGGTCACCTTGGTGTTGATATGTAAATTATAATATGCAGCGAACAGTTTTTGGTGTTGAGTGTAGCTATTCAACCAGTTTTGTTTTCTTTTCTAGCGCTATAATTTTCAAATAGTAGCTATTTATGAAGATTTTACTTGTAATGATCATGATATGGTTGTTTAACACATTAAATGCATATTTTGTGGGGTAAATTTCACGACAAAAAACAATAGTGAAACATAGCATCCACGGAGAGAAAGACAGAGTTCCCACCCCCTCTAACCTTCTTCTCCAATGTTTTTTGTTGTTGTTGAGAAGTTGAAGAGGAGAGAGGACTGAGAGGAGTATGCAATTGGGAACTTCCCAGAATAGAGGAGCCTAGAGAACCCATCCAATAAAATGAAATATATGTCCTTAATTAGATAGATGTCTCTAATGTCTCTGTCTTCCTCCCCAGGTGAAGGTGTGGTCCAGAATATAGATGTCTCTAATGTCCCCGTCTTCCTCCCCAGGTGAAGGTGTGGTCCAGAATATAGATGTCTCTAATGTTCCCGTCTTCCTCCCCAGGTGAAGGTGTGGTCCAGAATATAGATGTCTCTAATGTCCCCGTCTTCCTCCCCAGGTGAAGGTGTGGTCCAGAATATAGATGTCTCTAATGTCCCCGTCTTCCTCCCCAGGTGAAGGTGTGGTCCAGAATATAGATGTCTCTAATGTCCCCGTCTTCCTCCCCAGGTGAAGGTGTGGTTCCAGAACAGGAGGACTAAATACAAGAGACAGAAGCTGGAGGAGGAGGGGCCTGACTGTCATCAGAAGAAGAAAGGAAACCACCACATCAACAGATGGAGGCTTGCCACCAAGCAGGGCAGCTCAGAGGACATTGATGTCACCTCTGAGGACTGAGAATACCCCCCCCCCACTCCCCGCCCCCCCACTCCCCCCCCCCCCCCCCCCCCCACTCCCCCTTATGTCCCCTTCCACCTCCTCCCCTTCCTCCTCCCCTGGCCCCCTACTCCCATGGCCTCCTACACCCTTCTACCCTCCTACTCCCCCCCCCCCCATATCCCACATTCCCTGGCCTCCTGCACCCTTCTACCCTTCTACTCCCCTACTCCCCTACTCACCCCCCCCCCCCCCCCCCCCCACATTCCCTGGCCTCCTACACCCTCATACCCTTCTACTCCCCATACCCTGTGTCCCTTTTCTGAGGACCAAAGTCAAGACCCTATTTATTATGTCAAGTTATGAAGTATAATGACATGTTACAAGAAGAAAAATCCCCCCCCCCCCCTAAAGGACTAAGAGTATTTGCTAAGTTCAACAACAGCAAGAGAGGAGTGTTTTGAGTCGACGGTCGGTGATGCAGAGAAAAAACAGATTTTATGACACTTGACTTGTATCGGTGGTGTTCCATCTTGCATCATATACGGCTTCTCTGATCTCATAATGTCTCATCTATCTAATGCTCTTTGGTGCATGACTTACAACAGCCGGAGCTGAGACAGGTTTATGTTTGGGTTGTTATTTTGACATAATGTAAGGATATTATTACATCATAGGTCGTTCACACTAAAGGCTGCTTCTGTTCTGCATTTTCAGGAAACATATACAAACATATACAATTGGGAAGATCATTTTTTTCTTCAGTTTCATAACCGCGGTTCAGTTGTTGAACGTTGCAGATAGAAATGCCATGAACAGAACCGACATGTTTTGTTCTAGAGAGCATATTTCTACGTGAACGTTCCTGCTGAACTCGCCTCATTGTTCTACAGAGCATATTTCTATGTGAACGTTCCTGCTGAACTCGTCTCTGGTGTGCGTACAACACAGGTATCCACACGTTCACTACTCACTGTCGGTGGACTGCAGTATGGATGAGGATTAAGGTCATCAGGACTCAATGCTGGCTGGGGTAGAGTAGGATCAATCTAACGGTAGACTCTTGTCATTACTGGAATGTTTACCGACAGACATATTGACATCACTTTAAATAGCAAACATATAAAAATGTAACAATAAATAAATAATAAAATAAATAAAGATGTTTTAGAAACAAGAACATAAAAAACGAATTAAGAGTTTGTCTGGTGAACATTATTTCTGAGCTATGCTAGCTTGCTCATAGTCTCCTAATGGTCTTGAGAATGACCAGGTAAGGCAGGTCAGAAAGATAAGGCAGGTCAGAAAGGTATGGCAGGTAGGCAGGTAAGAAAGGTAAGGCAGGTAAGGCAGGTAAGAAAGGTAAGGCAGGTAAGAAAGGTAAGGCAGATAAGGAAGATAAGGAGGTAAGGCAGGGATGGAAGATAACACATGTAGGCAGGTAAGGCAGGTATGGCAGATAAGGCAGGTAAGGCAGATAAGGCAGGTAAGGCAGATAAGGCATGTAGGCAGGTAAGGCATGTATGGCAGATAAGGCAGGTAAGGCAGATAAGGCAGGTAAGGCAGATAAGGCAGGTATGGCAGGTAAGGCAGGTATGGCAGATAAGGCAGATAAGGCAGGTATGGCAGATAAGGCATGTAGGCAGGTAAGGCAGGTATGGCAGATAAGGCAGGTAAGGCAGATAAGGCAGGTAAGGCAGATAAGGCAGATAAGGCAGGTATGGCAGATAAGGCAGGTAAGGCAGATAAGGCAGGTAAGGCAGATAAGGCAGGTATGGCAGATAAGGCAGATAAGGCAGGTAAGGCAGATAAGGCAGGTAAGGCAGATAAGGCAGGTATGGCAGATAAGGCATGTATGGCAGGTAAGGCAGATAAGGCAGGTATGGCAGATAAGGCAGGTATGGCAGGTAAGGCAGATAAGGCAGGTATGGCAGATAAGGAAGGTATGGCAGGTATGGCAGGTAAGGCAGGTATGGCAGGTAAGCAGGTAAGGCAGGGAAGTCAGTTATGCTGGAGGGACTAGACAAGAGCACCGTTAGTTTAGTTAACAGGTGCGAGGCGTGTTACCCTCAACAGCCTCCTTTATTCTCCATAAGAACATAATCCCCTAAAGTCTGTACTACCACCCCATCCCTCTCACCTCTATAAACACAGGAACAGTAGATACTACCACCCCATCCCTCTCACCTCTATAAACACAGGAACAGTAGATACTACCACCCCATCCCTCTCACCTCTATAAACACAGGAACAGTAGATACTACCACCCCATCCCTCTCACCTCTATAAACACAGGAACAGTAGATACTACCACCCCATCCCTCTCACCTCTATAAACACAGGAACAGTAGATACTACCACCCCATCCCTCTCACCTCTATAAACACAGGAACAGTAGATACTACCACCCCATCCCTCTCACCTCTATAAACACAGGAACAGTAGATACTACCACCCCATCCCTCTCACCTCTATAAACACAGGAACAGTAGATACTACCACCCCATCCCTCTCACCTCTATAAACACAGGAACAGTAGATACTACCACCCCATCCCTCTCACCTCTATAAACACAGGAACAGTAGATACTACCACCCCATCCCTCTCACCTCTATAAACACAGGAACAGTAGATACTACCACCCCATCCCTCTCACCTCTATAAACACAGGAACAGTAGATACTACCACCCCATCCCTCTCACCTCTATAAACACAGGAACAGTAGATACTACCACCCCATCCCTCTCACCTCTATAAACACAGGAACAGTAGATACTACCACCCCATCCCTCTCACCTCTATAAACACAGGAACAGTAGATACTACCACCCCATCCCTCTCACCTCTATAAACACAGGAACAGTAGATACTACCACCCCATCCCTCTCACCTCTATAAACACAGGAACAGTAGATACTACCACCCCATCCCTCTCACCTCTATAAACACAGGAACAGTAGATACTACCACCCCATCCCTCTCACCTCTATAACACAGGAACAGTAGATACTACCACCCCATCCCTCTCACCTCTATAAACACAGGAACAGTAGATACTACCACCCCATCCCTCTCACCTCTATAAACACAGGAACAGTAGATACTACCACCCCATCCCTCTCACCTCTATAAACACAGGAACAGTAGATACTACCACCCCATCCCTCTCACCTGGCACTTTGATAGGCCTACTACTGTTACCCGCCCCTTTGATAGGCTACTACTGTTACCCGCCCCTTTGATAGGCCTACTACTGTTACCCGCCCCTTTGATAGGCCTACTACTGTTACCCGCCCCTTTGATAGGCCTACTACTGTTACCCGCCCCTTTGATAGGCCTACTACTGTTACCCGCCCCTTTGATAGGCTACTACTGTTACCTGCCCCTTTGATAGGCCTACTACTGTTACCCGCCCCTTTGATAGGCCTACTACTGTTACCCGCCCCTTTAATAGGCTACTACTGTTACCCGCCCCTTTGATAGGCTACTACTGTTACCCGCCCCACCCTCTCATAGGCCTACTACTGTTACCCGCCCCTTTGATAGGCTACTACTGTTACCCGCCCCTTTGATAGGCTACTACTGTTACCCGCCCCTTTGATAGGCTACTACTGTTACCCGCCCCACCCTCTCATAGGCTACTACTGTTACCCGCCCCACCCTCTCATAGGCTACTACTGTTACCCGCCCCACCCTCTCATAGGCTACTACTGTTACCCGCCCCACCCTCTCATAGGCTACAACTGTTACCCGCCCCACCCTCTCATAGGCTACTACTGTTACCCGCCCCTTTGATAGGCCTACTACTGTTACCCGCCCCTTTGATAGGCTACTACTGTTACCCGCCCCTTTGATAGGCTTTGATACTGTTACCCGCCCCACCCTCTCATAACTCTCCACGAATCACCTGTACAAAAGAAGGAATCCATGTTTAAAGATCCTACAGTGTCGTGGTTGACCCTGCCGTCTGGTCCCTGGTTGATGGGGGGGTGTTTGGTAAACAGGGAGGGGGAGAGGAGGGAGAGGGGGAGACACACCCCTCACTATATAGAGGGGATAGATGACAGTATTGTCATTCTGTTAGAGGGGATAGGGTGGCGTGTGGAACGCTGGGAGAAGAGACCAGGCATCAAAGATGACAGTATTATCATTCTATTAGAGACAGCACATCAGGCACACAATACAAGGAGCATCTGAAGGCAGAGCGTTGAGTTGAGTTTTAAGGACATTCTATCCTCAGCGCAGGTGCAGGTATGTAAGGAAAGAAAGAGAGCTGTTTGTTTGAATGATTGGAATGTGGCTAGCTGGATGGCAAGCCATATAGAGGGAGGTGTAGGCTAGCTGACTGTTAGAGCCATATAGAGGGAGGCTAGCTGACTGTTAGAGCCATATAGAGGGAGTCTAGCTGGCTGTTAGAGCCATATAGAGGGAGGTGTAGGCTAGCTGACTGTTAGAGCCATATAGAGGGAGGTGTAGGCTAGCTGGCTGTTAGAGCCATATAGAGGGAGGTGTAGGCTAGCTGACTTTTAGAGCCATATAGAGGGAGGCTAGCTGACTGTTAGAGCCATATAGAGGGAGGCTAGCTGACTGTTAGAGCCATATAGAGGGAGGCTAGCTGACTGTTAGAGCCATATAGAGGGAGGCTAGCTGACTGTTAGAGCCATATAGAGGGAGGCTAGCTGGCTGTTAGAGCCATATAGAGGGAGGTGTAGGCTAGCTGGCTGTTAGAACCATATAGAGGGAGGTGTAGGCTGGCTGACTGTTAGAGCCTTAAAGAGGGAGGTGTAGGCTAGCTGACTGTTAGAGTCATATAGAGGGAGGCTAGCTGGCTGTTAGAGCCATATAGAGGGAGGTGTAGGCTAGCTGACTGTTAGAGTCATATAGAGGGAGGCTAGCTGGCTGTTAGAGCCATATAGAGGGAGGTGTAGGCTAGCTGACTGTTAGAGCCATATAGAGGGAGGTGTAGGCTAGCTGACTGTTAGAGCCATATAGAGGGAGGCTAGCTGGCTGTTAGAGCCATATAGAGGGAGGTGTAGGCTAGCTGATTGTTAGAGCCATATAGAGGGAGGCTAGCTGACTGTTAGAGCCATATAGAGGGAGGCTAGCTGACTGTTAGAGCCTTATAGAGGGAGGTGTAGGCTATCTGGCTGTTAGAGCTATATGGATGGAGGCTAGCTGACTGTTAGAGCCATATAGAGGGAGGCTAGCTGACTGTTAGAGCCATATAGAGGGAGGTGTAGGCTAGCTGACTGTTAGAGTCATATAGAGGGAGGTGTAGGCTAGTTGACTGTTAGAGCCATATAGAGGTAGGTGTAGGCTAGCTGGCTGTTAGAGCCATATAGAGGTAGGTGTAGGCTAGCTGGCTGTTAGAGCCATATAGAGGGAGGTGTAGGCTAGCTGGCTGTTAGAGCCATATAGAGGGAGGCTAGCTGACTGTTAGAGCCATATAGAGGGAGGCTAGCTGGCTATAAGAGCCATATAGAGGGAGGTGTAGGCTAGCTGACTGTTAGAGCCATATAGAGGGAGGTGTAGGCTAGCTGGCTGTTAGAGCCTTATAGAGGGAGGTGTAGGCTAGCTGACTGTTAGAGCCATATAGAGGGAGGTGTAGGCTAGCTGACTGTTAGAGCCATATAGAGGGAGGCTAGCTGGCTGTTAGAGCCATATAGAGGGAGGTGTAGGCTAGCTGACTGTTAGAGCCATATAGAGGGAGGTGTAGGCTAGCTGACTGTTAGAGCCATATAGAGGGAGGCTAGCTGGCTGTTAGAGCCTTATAGAGGGAGTCTAGCTGGCTGTTAGAGCCATATAGAGGGAGGTGTAGGCTAGCTGACTGTTAGAGCCATATAGAGGGAGGCTAGCTGGCTGTTAGAGCCTTATAGAGGGAGTCTAGCTGGCTGTTAGAGCCATATAGAGGGAGGTGTAGGCTAGCTGACTGTTAGAGCCATATAGAGGGAGGTGTAGGCTAGCTGGCTGTTAGAGCCATATAGAGGGAGGTGTAGGCTAGCTGGCTGTTAGAGTCATATAGAGGGAGGCTAGCTGACTGTTAGAGCCTTATAGAGGGAGTCTAGCTGGCTGTTAGAGCCATATAGAGGGAGGTGTAGGCTAGCTGACTGTTAGAGCCATATAGAGGGAGGTGTAGGCTAGCTGGCTGTTAGAGCCATATAGAGGGAGGCTAGCTGACTGTTAGAGCCATATAGAGGGGGGCTAGCTGACTGTTAGAGCCATATAGAGGGAGGCTAGCTGGCTGTTAGAGCCATATAGAGGGAGGTGTAGGCTAGCTGACTGTTAGAGCCATATAGAGGGAGGTGTAGGCTAGCTGGCTGTTAGAGCCATATAGAGGGAGGTGTAGGCTAGCTGACTGTTAGAGCCATATAGAGGGAGGCTAGCTGACTGTTAGAGCCATATAGAGGGAGGCTAGCTGGCTGTTAGAGCCATATAGAGGGGGGCTAGCTGACTGTTAGAGCCATATAGAGGGAGGTGTAGGCTAGCTGGCTATTAGAGCCATATAGAGGGAGGTGTAGGCTAGCTGACTGTTAGAGCCATATAGAGGGAGGTGTAGGCTAGCTGGCTGTTAGAGCCTTATAGAGGGAGGCTAGCTGACTGTTAGAGCCATATAGAGGGAGGCTAGCTGGCTGTTAGAGCCATATAGAGGGAGGTTACTGACTGTTAGAGCAATATAGAGGGAGGTGTAGGCTAGCTGGCTGTTAGAGCCATATAGAGGGAGGTGTAGGCTAGCTGGCTGTTAGAGCCATATAGAGGGAGGTTACTGACTGTTAGAGCCATATAGAGGGAGGCTAGCTGGCTGTTAGAGCCATATAGAGGGAGGTTACTGACTGTTAGAGCCATATAGAGGGAGGTGTAGGCTAGCTGGCTGTTAGAGCCATATAGAGGGAGGCTAGCTGGCTGTTAGAGCCATATAGAGGGAGGTGTAGGCTAGCTGACTGTTAGAGCCTTATAGAGGGAGGCTAGCTGGCTGTTAGAGCCATATAGAGGGAGGTGTAGGCTAGCTGGCTGTTAGAGCCATATAGAGGGAGGCTAGCTGGCTGTTAGAGCCATATAGAGGGAGGTGTAGGCTAGCTGGCTGTTAGAGCCATATAGAGGGAGGTGTAGGCTAGCTGACTGTTAGAGCCATATAGAGGGAGGCTAGCTGACTGTTAGAGCCATATAGAGGGAGGTGTAGGCTAGCTGGCTGTTAGAGCCATATAGAGGGAGGTGTAGGCTAGCTGACTGTTAGAGCCATATAGAGGGAGGCTAGCTGACTGTTAGAGCCATATAGAGGGAGGTGTAGGCTAGCTGGCTGTTAGAGCCTTATAGAGGGAGGCTAGCTGACTGTTAGAGCCATATAGAGGGAGGCTAGCTGGCTGTTAGAGCCATATAGAGGGAGGCTAGCTGACTGTTAGAGCCTTATAGAGGGAGGTGGAGGCTAGCTGGCTGTTAGAGCCATATAGAGGGAGGTGTAGGCTAGCTGGCTGTTAGAGCCATATAGAGGGAGGTGTAGGCTAGCTGACTGTTAGAGCCATATAGAGGGAGGCTAGCTGGCTGTTAGAGCCACATAGAGGGAGGCTAGCTGGCTGCTAGAGCCATATAGAGGGAGGCTAGCTGGCTGTTAGAGCCATATAGAGGGAGGTGTAGGCTAGCTGGCTGTTAGAGCCATATAGAGGGAGGCTAGCTGACTGTTAGAGCCTTATAGAGGGAGTCTAGCTGACTGTTAGAGCCATATAGAGGGAGTCTAGCTGACTGTTAGAGCCATATAGAGGGAGGCTAGCTGGCTGTTAGAGCCATATAGAGGGAGGCTAGCTGACTGTTAGAGCCATATAGAGGGAGGTGTAGGCTAGCTGGCTGTTAGAGCCATATAGAGGGAGGCTAGCTGGCTGTTAGAGCCATATAGAGGGAGGCTAGCTGGCTGTTAGAGCCATATAGAGGGAGGTGTAGGCTAGCTGGCTGTTAGAGCCATATAGAGGGAGGCTAGCTGACTGTTAGAGCCATATAGAGGGAGGCTAGCTGACTGTTAGAGCCATATAGAGGGAGGCTAGCTGACTGTTAGAGCCATATAGAGGGAGGCTAGCTGGCTGTTAGAGCCATATAGAGGGAGGTGTAGGCTAGCTGACTGTTAGAGCCATATAGAGGGAGGTGTAGGCTAGCTGGCTGTTAGAGCCATATAGAGGGAGGTGTAGGCTAGCTGACTGTTAGAGCCATATAGAGGGAGGCTAGCTGACTGTTAGAGCCATATAGAGGGAGGCTAGCTGGCTGTTAGAGCCATATAGAGGGGGGCTAGCTGACTGTTAGAGCCATATAGAGGGAGGTGTAGGCTAGCTGGCTATTAGAGCCATATAGAGGGAGGTGTAGGCTAGCTGACTGTTAGAGCCATATAGAGGGAGGTGTAGGCTAGCTGGCTGTTAGAGCCTTATAGAGGGAGACTAGCTGACTGTTAGAGCCATATAGAGGGAGGCTAGCTGGCTGTTAGAGCCATATAGAGGGAGGTTACTGACTGTTAGAGCCATATAGAGGGAGGTGTAGGCTAGCTGGCTGTTAGAGCCATATAGAGGGAGGTGTAGGCTAGCTGGCTGTTAGAGCCATATAGAGGGAGGTTACTGACTGTTAGAGCCATATAGAGGGAGGCTAGCTGGCTGTTAGAGCCATATAGAGGGAGGTTACTGACTGTTAGAGCCATATAGAGGGAGGTGTAGGCTAGCTGGCTGTTAGAGCCATATAGAGGGAGGCTAGCTGGCTGTTAGAGCCATATAGAGGGAGGTGTAGGCTAGCTGACTGTTAGAGCCTTATAGAGGGAGGCTAGCTGGCTGTTAGAGCCATATAGAGGGAGGTGTAGGCTAGCTGGCTGTTAGAGCCATATAGAGGGAGGCTAGCTGGCTGTTAGAGCCATATAGAGGGAGGTGTAGGCTAGCTGGCTGTTAGAGCCATATAGAGGGAGGTGTAGGCTAGCTGACTGTTAGAGCCATATAGAGGGAGGCTAGCTGACTGTTAGAGCCATATAGAGGGAGGTGTAGGCTAGCTGGCTGTTAGAGCCATATAGAGGGAGGTGTAGGCTAGCTGACTGTTAGAGCCATATAGAGGGAGGCTAGCTGACTGTTAGAGCCATATAGAGGGAGGTGTAGGCTAGCTGGCTGTTAGAGCCTTATAGAGGGAGGCTAGCTGACTGTTAGAGCCATATAGAGGGAGGCTAGCTGGCTGTTAGAGCCATATAGAGGGAGGCTAGCTGACTGTTAGAGCCTTATAGAGGGAGGTGGAGGCTAGCTGGCTGTTAGAGCCATATAGAGGGAGGTGTAGGCTAGCTGGCTGTTAGAGCCATATAGAGGGAGGTGTAGGCTAGCTGGCTGTTAGAGCCTTATAGAGGGAGGCTAGCTGACTGTTAGAGCCATATAGAGGGAGGCTAGCTGACTGTTAGAGCCTAATAGAGGGAGGTGGAGGCTAGCTGGCTGTTAGAGCCATATAGAGGGAGGTGTAGGCTAGCTGGCTGTTAGAGCCATATAGAGGGAGGTGTAGGCTAGCTGGCTGTTAGAGCCATATAGAGGGAGGTGTAGGCTAGCTGACTGTTAGAGCCATATAGAGGGAGGCTAGCTGGCTGTTAGAGCCATATTGAGGGAGGCTAGCTGGCTGCTAGAGCCATATAGAGGGAGGCTAGCTGGCTGTTAGAGCCATATAGAGGGAGGTGTAGGCTAGCTGGCTGTTAGAGCCATATAGAGGGAGGCTAGCTGACTGTTAGAGCCTTATAGAGGGAGTCTAGCTGACTGTTAGAGCCATATAGAGGGAGTCTAGCTGACTGTTAGAGCCATATAGAGGGAGGCTAGCTGGCTGTTAGAGCCATATAGAGGGAGGCTAGCTGACTGTTAGAGCCATATAGAGGGAGGTGTAGGCTAGCTGGCTGTTAGAGCCATATAGAGGGAGGCTAGCTGGCTGTTAGAGCCATATAGAGGGAGGCTAGCTGGCTGTTAGAGCCATATAGAGGGAGGCTAGCTGACTGTTAGAGCCATATAGAGGGAGGTGTAGGCTAGCTGGCTGTTAGAGCCATATAGAGGGAGGCTAGCTGACTGTTAGAGCCATATAGAGGGAGGCTAGCTGGCTGTTAGAGCCATATAGAGGGAGGCTAGCTGGCTGTTAGAGCCATATAGAGGGAGGCTAGCTGACTGTTAGAGCCATATAGAGGGAGGTGTAGGCTAGCTGGCTTTTAGAGCCTTATAGAGGGAGGCTGGCAGACTGTTAGAGCCATATAGAGGGAGGTGTAGGCTAGCTGGCTGTTAGAGCCATATAGAGGGAGGTGTAGGCTAGCTGGCTGTTAGAGCCATATAGAGGGAGGCTAGCTGACTGTTAGAGCCATATAGAGGGAGGCTAGCTGACTGTTAGAGCCATATAGAGGGAGGCTAGCTGACTGTTAGAGCCATATAGAGGGAGGTGTAGGCTAGCTGACTGTTAGAGCCATATAGAGGGAGGCTAGCTGACTGTTAGAGCCATATAGAGGGAGGCTAGCTGACTGTTAGAGCCATATAGAGGGAGGCTAGCTGACTGTTAGAGCCATATAGAGGGAGGCTAGCTGACTGTTAGAGCCATATAGAGGGAGGCTAGCTGACTGTTAGAGCCATATAGAGGGAGGGCTAGCTGGCTGTTAGAGCCATATAGAGGGAGGTGTAGGCTAGCTGGCTGTTAGAGCCATATAGAGGGAGGCTAGCTGACTGTTAGAGCCATATAGAGGGAGGCTAGCTGGCTGTTAGAGCCATATAGAGGGAGGCTAGCTGGCTGTTAGAGCCATATAGAGGGAGGCTAGCTGACTGTTAGAGCCATATAGAGGGAGGTGTAGGCTAGCTGGCTGTTAGAGCCTTATAGAGGGAGGCTGGCAGACTGTTAGAGCCATATAGAGGGAGGTGTAGGCTAGCTGGCTGTTAGAGCCATATAGAGGGAGGTGTAGGCTAGCTGGCTGTTAGAGCCATATAGAGGGAGGCTAGCTGGCTGTTAGAGCCATATAGAGGGAGGTGTAGGCTAGCTGGCTGTTAGAGCCATATAGAGGGAGGTGTAGGCTAGCTGACTGTTAGAGCCATATAGAGGGAGGCTAGCTGGCTGTTAGAGCCATATAGAGGGAGGCTAGCTGGCTGCTAGAGCCATATAGAGGGAGGCTAGCTGGCTGTTAGAGCCATATAGAGGGAGGTGTAGGCTAGCTGGCTGTTAGAGCCATATAGAGGGAGGCTAGCTGACTGTTAGAGCCTTATAGAGGGAGTCTAGCTGACTGTTAGAGCCATATAGAGGGAGTCTAGCTGACTGTTAGAGCCATATAGAGGGAGGCTAGCTGGCTGTTAGAGCCATATAGAGGGAGGCTAGCTGACTGTTAGAGCCATATAGAGGGAGGTGTAGGCTAGCTGGCTGTTAGAGCCATATAGAGGGAGGCTAGCTGGCTGTTAGAGCCATATAGAGGGAGGCTAGCTGGCTGTTAGAGCCATATAGAGGGAGGCTAGCTGACTGTTAGAGCCATATAGAGGGAGGTGTAGGCTAGCTGGCTGTTAGAGCCATATAGAGGGAGGCTAGCTGACTGTTAGAGCCATATAGAGGGAGGCTAGCTGGCTGTTAGAGCCATATAGAGGGAGGCTAGCTGGCTGTTAGAGCCATATAGAGGGAGGCTAGCTGACTGTTAGAGCCATATAGAGGGAGGTGTAGGCTAGCTGGCTTTTAGAGCCTTATAGAGGGAGGCTGGCAGACTGTTAGAGCCATATAGAGGGAGGTGTAGGCTAGCTGGCTGTTAGAGCCATATAGAGGGAGGTGTAGGCTAGCTGGCTGTTAGAGCCATATAGAGGGAGGCTAGCTGACTGTTAGAGCCATATAGAGGGAGGCTAGCTGACTGTTAGAGCCATATAGAGGGAGGCTAGCTGACTGTTAGAGCCATATAGAGGGAGGTGTAGGCTAGCTGACTGTTAGAGCCATATAGAGGGAGGCTAGCTGACTGTTAGAGCCATATAGAGGGAGGCTAGCTGACTGTTAGAGCCATATAGAGGGAGGCTAGCTGACTGTTAGAGCCATATAGAGGGAGGCTAGCTGACTGTTAGAGCCATATAGAGGGAGGCTAGCTGACTGTTAGAGCCATATAGAGGGAGGCTAGCTGGCTGTTAGAGCCATATAGAGGGAGGTGTAGGCTAGCTGGCTGTTAGAGCCATATAGAGGGAGGCTAGCTGACTGTTAGAGCCATATAGAGGGAGGCTAGCTGGCTGTTAGAGCCATATAGAGGGAGGCTAGCTGACTGTTAGAGCCATATAGAGGGAGGCTAGCTGACTGTTAGAGCCATATAGAGGGAGGTGTAGGCTAGCTGGCTGTTAGAGCCTTATAGAGGGAGGCTGGCAGACTGTTAGAGCCATATAGAGGGAGGTGTAGGCTAGCTGGCTGTTAGAGCCATATAGAGGGAGGTGTAGGCTAGCTGGCTGTTAGAGCCATATAGAGGGAGGCTAGCTGACTGTTAGAGCCATATAGAGGGAGGCTAGCTGACTGTTAGAGCCATATAGAGGGAGGCTAGCTGACTGTTAGAGCCATATAGAGGGAGGTGTAGGCTAGCTGACTGTTAGAGCCATATAGAGGGAGGCTAGCTGACTGTTAGAGCCATATAGAGGGAGGTGTAGGCTAGCTGGCTGTTAGAGCCATATAGAGGGAGGCTAGCTGGCTGTTAGAGCCATATAGAGGGAGGTGTAGGCTAGCTGGCTGTTAGAGCCATATAGAGGGAGGCTAGCTGACTGTTAGAGCCATATAGAGGGAGGCTAGCTGACTGTTAGAGCCATATAGAGGGAGGCTAGCTGACTGTTAGAGCCATATAGAGGGAGGTGTAGGCTAGCTGGCTGTTAGAGCCATATAGAGGGAGGCTAGCTGGCTGTTAGAGTCATATAGAGGGAGGCTAGCTGGCTGTTAGAGCCATATAGAGGGAGGTGTAGGCTAGCTGGCTGTTAGAGCCATATAGAGGGAGGCTAGCTGACTGTTAGAGCCATATAGAGGGAGGCTAGCTGACTGTTAGAGCCATATAGAGGGAGGCTAGCTGGCTGTTAGAGCCATATAGAGGGAGGCTAGCTGACTGTTAGAGCCATATAGAGGGAGGCTAGCTGACTGTTAGAGCCATATAGAGGGAGGCTAGCTGGCTGTTAGAGCCATATAGAGGGAGGCTAGCTGACTGTTAGAGCCATATAGAGGGAGGTGTAGGCTAGCTGGCTGTTAGAGCCATATAGAGGGAGGCTAGCTGGCTGTTAGAGCCATATAGAGGGAGGCTAGCTGGCTGTTAGAGCCATATAGAGGGAGGCTAGCTGACTGTTAGAGCCATATAGAGGGAGGTGTAGGCTAGCTGGCTGTTAGAGCCATATAGAGGGAGGCTAGCTGACTGTTAGAGCCATATAGAGGGAGGCTAGCTGGCTGTTAGAGCCATATAGAGGGAGGCTAGCTGGCTGTTAGAGCCATATAGAGGGAGGCTAGCTGACTGTTAGAGCCATATAGAGGGAGGTGAGGCTAGCTGGCTTTTAGAGCCTTATAGAGGGAGGCTGGCAGACTGTTAGAGCCATATAGAGGGAGGTGTAGGCTAGCTGGCTGTTAGAGCCATATAGAGGGAGGTGTAGGCTAGCTGGCTGTTAGAGCCATATAGAGGGAGGCTAGCTGACTGTTAGAGCCATATAGAGGGAGGCTAGCTGACTGTTAGAGCCATATAGAGGGAGGCTAGCTGACTGTTAGAGCCATATAGAGGGAGGTGTAGGCTAGCTGACTGTTAGAGCCATATAGAGGGAGGCTAGCTGACTGTTAGAGCCATATAGAGGGAGGCTAGCTGACTGTTAGAGCCATATAGAGGGAGGCTAGCTGACTGTTAGAGCCATATAGAGGGAGGCTAGCTGACTGTTAGAGCCATATAGAGGGAGGCTAGCTGACTGTTAGAGCCATATAGAGGGAGGCTAGCTGGCTGTTAGAGCCATATAGAGGGAGGTGTAGGCTAGCTGGCTGTTAGAGCCATATAGAGGGAGGCTAGCTGACTGTTAGAGCCATATAGAGGGAGGCTAGCTGGCTGTTAGAGCCATATAGAGGGAGGCTAGCTGGCTGTTAGAGCCATATAGAGGGAGGCTAGCTGACTGTTAGAGCCATATAGAGGGAGGTGTAGGCTAGCTGGCTGTTAGAGCCTTATAGAGGGAGGCTGGCTGACTGTTAGAGCCATATAGAGGGAGGTGTAGGCTAGCTGACTGTTAGAGCCATATAGAGGGAGGTGTAGGCTAGCTGGCTGTTAGAGCCATATAGAGGGAGGCTAGCTGACTGTTAGAGCCATATAGAGGGAGGCTAGCTGACTGTTAGAGCCATATAGAGGGAGGCTAGCTGACTGTTAGAGCCATATAGAGGGAGGTGTAGGCTAGCTGACTGTTAGAGCCATATAGAGGGAGGCTAGCTGACTGTTAGAGCCATATAGAGGGAGGTGTAGGCTAGCTGGCTGTTAGAGCCATATAGAGGGAGGCTAGCTGGCTGTTAGAGTCATATAGAGGGAGGCTAGCTGGCTGTTAGAGCCATATAGAGGGAGGTGTAGGCTAGCTGGCTGTTAGAGCCATATAGAGGGAGGCTAGCTGACTGTTAGAGCCATATAGAGGGAGGCTAGCTGACTGTTAGAGCCATATAGAGGGAGGCTAGCTGACTGTTAGAGCCATATAGAGGGAGGTGTAGGCTAGCTGGCTGTTAGAGCCATATAGAGGGAGGCTAGCTGGCTGTTAGAGTCATATAGAGGGAGGCTAGCTGGCTGTTAGAGCCATATAGAGGGAGGTGTAGGCTAGCTGGCTGTTAGAGCCATATAGAGGGAGGCTAGCTGACTGTTAGAGCCATATAGAGGGAGGCTAGCTGACTGTTAGAGCCATATAGAGGGAGGCTAGCTGGCTGTTAGAGCCATATAGAGGGAGGCTAGCTGACTGTTAGAGCCATATAGAGGGAGGCTAGCTGACTGTTAGAGCCATATAGAGGGAGGTGTAGGCTAGCTGGCTGTTAGAGCCATATAGAGGGAGGTGTAGGCTAGCTGGCTGTTAGAGCCATATAGAGGGAGGTGTAGGCTAGCTGGCTGTTAGAGCCATATAGAGGGAGGTGTAGACTAGCTGGCTGTTAGAGCCATATAGAGGGAGGTGTAGGCTAGCTGGCTGTTAGAGCCATATAGAGGTAGGCTAGCTGGCTGTTAGAGCCATATAGAGGGAGGTGTAGGCTAGCTGGCTGTTAGAGCCATATAGAGGGAGGTGTAGGCTAGCTGGCTGTTGGAGCCATATAGAGGGAGGTGTAGGCTAGCTGGCTGTTAGAGCCATATAGAGGGAGGTGTAGGCTAGCTGGCTGTTAGAGCCATATAGAGGGAGGCTAGCTGACTGTTAGAGCCATATAGAGGGAGGTTAGCTGGCTGTTAGAGCCATATAGAGGGAGGCTAGCTTGCTGTTAGAGCCATATAGAGGGAGGCTAGCTGGCTATTAGAGCCATATAGAGGGAGGTGTAGGCTAGCTGACTGTTAGAGCCTTATAGAGGGAGGTTACTGGCCCAATGCTCTTAACTGTTTGACTGCGTTCCGACCCCTACAGCTTAACGTTTCAACAGAGCGGTACAGAGAAGGCCTTAGCATCTGTGTCTCAAATGGCAGCCTACTCCCTATTCTTCACAGAACACAAAGGCAATAGGGTGCCATTTGGGATGCATACCAGGTCTCTATGAGGGGACTACAACCAGGAGTCATACCAGGTCTCTATGAGGGGACTACAACCAGGATTCATGCCAGGTCTCCATGAGGGGACTACAACCAGGAATCATACCAGGTCTCTATGAGGGGACTACAGCCAGGGTTCATACCAGGTCTCCATGAGGGGACTACAGCCAGGATTCATACCATGTCTCTATGAGGGGACTACAACCAGGAATCATACCAGGTCTCTATGAGGGGACTACAGCCAGGATTCATACCAGGTCTCTATGAGGGGACTACTGCCAGGATTCATACCAGGTCTCTATGACGGACTACAGCCAGGATTCATACCAGGTCTCTATGAGGGGACTACAGCCAGGATTCATACAAGGTCTCTATGAGGGGACTACAGCCAGGATTCATACCAGGTCTCTATGAGGGGACTACAGCCAGGATTCATACCAGGTCTCTATGAGGGGACTACAGCCAGGATTCATACCAGGTCTCTATGAGGGGACTACTGCCAGGATTCATACCAGGTCTCTATGACGGACTACAGCCAGGATTCATACCAGGTCTCTATGAGGGGACTACAGCCAGGATTCATACCAGGTCTCTATGAGGGGACTACAGCCAGGATTCATTACAGGTCTCTATGTGATTACTGCAGCCAGGATGCATACCAGGTCTCTATGAGGGGACTACAGCCAGGATTCATTACAGGTCTCTATGTGATTACTGCAGCCAGGATGCATACCAGGTCTCTATGAGGGGACTACAGCCAGGATTCATACCAGGTCTCTATGAGGGGACTACAGCCAGGATTCATTACAGGTCTCTATGTGATTACTGCAGCCAGGATGCATACCAGGTCTCTATGAGGGGACTACAGCCAGGATTCATTACAGGTCTCTATGAGGGGACTACAGCCAGGATTCATTACAGGTCTCTATGTGATTACTGCAGCCAGGATGCATACCAGGTCTCTATGAGGGGACTACAGCCAGGATTCATTACAGGTCTCTATGAGGGGACTACAGCCAGGATTCATTACAGGTCTCTATGAGGGGACTACAGCCAGGATTCATACCAGGTCTCTATGACGGACTACAGCCAGGATTCATTACAGGTCTCTATGTGATTACTGCAGCCAGGATGCATACCAGGTCTCTATGTGATTACTGCAGCCAGGATTCATTACAGGTCTCTATGTGATTACTGCAGCCAGGATGCATACCAGGTCTCTATGTGATTACTGCAGCCAGGATTCATACCAGGTCTCTATGAGGGGACTGCAGCCAGGATGCATACCAGGTCTCTATGTGATTACTGCAGCCAGGATGCATACCAGGTGTAGGTTAGCTGTGATGCAGTCAGTCTCTCCTCAACTCTTAGCCAATAGACACTGGCATGTATATTATTTATATCCTCTGATTACAATGAAGAGCAAAATATTCCTCTGTTCTGGGCCAGCTGCAACTTAACTAGGTCTTTCTTAGCAGCATTTGACCACACGGCTGGACAATAATCAAGATATGACAAAACTAGAGCCTGCAGGACTTGCTTTGTGGAGTGTGGTGTCAAAAAAGCAGAACATCTCTTTATTACGGACAGACATGTTCCCATCTTTACAACCATTCAATCTATATGTTTTGACCATGACAGTTTAACATAAAGTAATTTAGTCTCCTCAACTTGTTCAACAGCCACACCATTCATTACCAGATTCAGCTGATGTCTAGAGCTTAGGGAATGATTTGTACCAAATACAATGCTCGTAGTTTTAGAGATGTTGAGGACCAGTTTATTACTGGCCACCCATTCCAAAACTGACTGCAACTCCTTGTTAAGGGTTTCAGTGACTTCATTAGCTGTGGTTGCTGATGGGTATATGGTTGAATCTTCAGCATACATGGACACACATGCTTTGTTTAATGCCATTGGAATGTCATTGGTAAAAATATAAAAGAGTAGAGGGCCTAGAGAACTGCCCTGTGGTACACCACATCCTATATTTTTGACATTAGAAAATCTTCCATTAAATAAAACCCTCTGAGTTCTATTAGATACATTAGATCGCTCTGAATCTACAATATGGCAGAGGTTGAAAAGCATAAGTTCTCAAAAACAGGTTATGGTCAATAATATCAAAGGCTGCACTGAAATCTAACAGTACAGCTCCCACAATCTTCTAAACATTTTCTTTCAACCAATCATCAGTCATTTGTGTCAGTGCAGTACATATTGAGTGGCCTTCTCTTTAGGCATGCTGAAAGTTTATTGTTAATTTGTTTACAGAGAAATATACATATTTATTTAAATACAACCTTTATTTAAATAGGCAAGTCAGTTTAAGAACAAATTCTTATTTACAAAGACGGCCTACCCCGACCAAACCCGGATGATGCTGGGAAAATTGTGCGCCTCCCTATGGGACGCCCAATCACGACCGGTTGTGATACAGCCTGGAATCGAACCAGGGTCTGTAGTGACGCCTCTAGCACTGAGATGCAGTGCCTTAGACTGCTGCAGCACTAGGAAGCCCATTATAGATCAATTTCAAATATTTTTTCCACCTGTCCCTCACTAACTTTACAAAATTACAATGCTTAATTTCATTATTCATTCATTCATTTTTTTTTTTTTTTGCGTGAATACGATGGCTCACTATTCATTGTTGGCATTTCCTGTTTGCCCACTTTGCCAATGAAGTAATCATTTAAAAAATTGCCAACATCAAATGGTTTTGTGATGAATAAGCCATCTGATTCGATAAAAGATGGAGTAGAATTTGTCTTTCTGCCCATAATGTCATTTAAAGAACTCCAAAGAGTTTTTTACATCATTCCTTATGTTATATATATCACTGGATACAGTGAGAAGCTTTCTTTTAAGCGGACAGCTTGATGAAAACCAGTCAATATTCAGGTCTCTGTTTACATCACATACACTATCAAACATTTCACACACATTATTTAGATACTGACTGTTAGCACTTGGTCGCATATAACAACACCCCAAAATAAAAGGATTTAGATGAGGCAGGTGAACCTGCAACCACAACACTTCAGTAACCCTTGACAAATGATCTCTAAGCATTACAGGGATATGGTTCTGAATATGTACAACAGCATCACCTCCCCCATAAACATTACAGGGATATGGCTCTGAATATATACAACACCTCCCCTATAAACATTACAGGGATATGGCTCTGAATATAGACAGCAACACCTCCCCCATAAGCATTACAGGGATATGGCTCTGAATATATACAACACCTCCCCTATAAACATTACAGGGATATGGCTCTGAATATATACAACACCTCCCCTATAAACATTACAGGGATATGGCTATGAAAATATACAACACCTCCCCTATAAACATTACAGGGATATGGCTCTGAATATATACAACACCTCCCCTATAAACATTACAGGGATATGGCTCTGAATATATACAACACCTCCCCTATAAACATTACAGGGATATGGCTCTGAATATATACAACACCTCCCCTATAAACATTACAGGGATATGGCTCTGAATATATACAACACCTCCCCTATAAACATTACAGGGATATGGCTCTGAATATATACAACACCTCCCCTATAAACATTACAGGGATATGGCTATGAATATATACAACACCTCCCCTATAAACATTACAGGGATATGGCTCTGAATATATACAACACCTCCCCTATAAGCATTACAGGGATATGGCTCTGAATATATACAACACCTCCCCTATAAACATTACAGGGATATGGCTCTGAATATATACAACAACACCTCCCCTATAAACATTACAGGGATATGGCCCTGAAAATATACAACAACACCTCCCCTATAAACATTACAGGGATATGACTCTGAATATATACAGCATCACCTCCCCCATAAGCATTCGTGTATCTTCTATCGATGTTATATCCTTGTATTGCTACTGCTGTATCATCAAATTAATGATCTAAGGGAGTCTCAGAAATGGCTAATATATGAATGTTATCTGATGTTAGCAAGTTGTTGATTTCATGAACCTTATTTCTAAGGCTACATATATGAATATAGGCTATTTTCAGCCCTTTCCTGTGTAGCTGATCAGAGATAGACATAATATGGACAAGAGCAGACAAAGCAAGATAAAAAAAATTGCATTCAGTTGTAGATTAATCAATTGGTGTGTGTGTTTTTTGGGGTTGAAGCTACAAACCCACAGACTTGGCTCTCTCGTCCCGTCCAGGCTTCTGATAGGTTGACAAAGAGCCTGTTATATTGGATGTAAGCAATGCCCCCACTCGCTCTGGCAGCTTTCATAGCCAATAAGCTATTTTCTCTTCTGGTGCACAGCTTCAGGATAGTCCTCGTTCCTCTCAAGTTCTTGGCTCTTTCCAGAATTGATACCTTGTCCTTGAACCTCAGGAACTTGATGACTATTGGCCCGGGACAGTAATCCTCAGGAACTTGATGACTATTGGCCCGGGACAGTCATCCTCAGGAACTTGATGACTATTGGCCCGGGACAGTAATCCTCAGGAACTTGATGACTATTGGCCCGGGACAGTAATCCTCAGGAACTTGATGACTATTGGCCCGGGACAGTAATCCTCAGGAACTTGATGACTATTGGCCCGGGACAGTAATCCTCAGGAACTTGATGACTATTGGCCCGGGGCAGTAATCCTCAGGAACTTGATGACTATTGGCCCGGGACAGTAATCCTCAGGAACTTGATGACTATTGGCCCGGGACAGTAATCCTCAGGAACTTGATGACTATTGGCCCGGGACAGTAATCCTCAGGAACTTGATGACTATTGGCCCGGGACAGTAATCCTCAGGAACTTGATGACTATTGGCCCGGGACAGTCATCCTCAGGAACTTGATGACTATTGGCCCGGGACAGTCATCCTCAGGAACTTGATGACTATTGGCCCGGGACAGTAATCCTCAGGAACTTGATGACTATTGGCCCGGGACAGTAATCCTCAGGAACTTGATGACTATTGGCCCGGGACAGTCATCCTCAGGAACTTGATGACTATTGGCCCGGGACAGTAATCCTCAGGAACTTGATGACTATTGGCCCGGGACAGTAATCCTCAGGAACTTGATGACTATTGGCCCGGGACAGTCATCCTCAGGAACTTGATGACTATTGGCCCGGGACAGTAATCCTCAGGAACTTGATGACTATTGGCCCGGGACAGTAATCCTCAGGAACTTGATGACTATTGGCCCGGGACAGTCATCCTCAGGAACTTGATGACTATTGGCCCGGGACAGTAATCCTCAGGAACTTGATGACTATTGGCCCGGGACAGTAATCCTCAGGAACTTGATGACTATTGGCCCGGGACAGTAATCCTCAGGAACTTGATGACTATTGGCCCGGGACAGTAATCCTCAGGAACTTGATTTTATATTGCTGTCATCCTGCCGTTCTCCTATTTCACCTCGTCGAGCTGACCCTGGGAGAACTGCAAACTGTTCTTCAGGTCCTGGACCTCTCTGGTCAGGTCCATTCTTTTATTAGTAGAATACACCAGTATCTGGACAAAACACTTTATTGTCTTGTTGTTGTAACAACTGCTTATAGGTCTTTTTGCTCATTTAAAAGATCCTTCACCTGTGATAGAGAGACCACTGTCCTTCCACAGGCTTTGGTATTAGCCACAGTAGCATCGGTGGCTACACGGTTAATCTGCACAATTAAGGACAAGGCAAGTCGCAGGGAAGATAAGGGTGTAGGGACTAGCCAGGATCTGGATAGACAGAGAGGTGTGATAGTGTAGGGACTAGCCAGTCTCTGGACAGGCAGGTGTGATAGTGTAGGGACTAGCCAGTCTCTGGACAGGCAGGTGTGATAGTGTAGGGACTAGCCAGGATCTGGACAGGCAGGTGTGATAGTGTAGGGACTAGCCAGTCTCTGGACAGGCAGGTGTGATAGTGTAGGGACTAGCCAGTCTCTGGACAGGCAGGTGTGATAGTGTAGGGACTAGCCAGTCTCTGGACAGGCAGGTGTGATAGTGTAGGGACTAGCCAGTCTCTGGACAGACAGGTGTGATAGTGTAGGGACTAGCCAGTCTCTGGACAGGCAGGTGTGATAGTGTAGGGACTAGCCAGTCTCTGGACAGGCAGGTGTGATAGTGTAGGGACTAGCCAGTCTCTAGACAGACAGGTGTGATAGTGTAGGGACTAGCCAGTCTCTGGACAGGCAGGTGTGATAGTGTAGGGACTAGCCAGGATCTGGACAGGCAGGTGTGATAGTGTAGGGACTAGCCAGTCTCTGGAAAGGCAGGTGTGATAGTGTAGGGACTAGCCAGTCTCTGGACAGGCAGGTGTGATAGTGTAGGGACTAGCCAGTCTCTGGACAGGCAGGTGTGATAGTGTAGGGACTAGCCAGTCTCTGGACAGACAGGTGTGACAGTGTAGGGACTAGCCAGTCTCTGGACAGGCAGGTGTGATAGTGTAGGGACTAGCCAGTCTCTGGACAGGCAGGTGTGATAGTGTAGGGACTAGCCAGTCTCTAGACAGACAGGTGTGATAGTGTAGGGACTAGCCAGTCTCTGGACAGGCAGGTGTGATAGTGTAGGGACTAGCCAGGATCTGGACAGGCAGGTGTGATAGTGTAGGGACTAGCCAGTCTCTGGAAAGGCAGGTGTGATAGTGTAGGGACTAGCCAGTCTCTGGACAGGCAGGTGTGATAGTGTAGGAACTAGCCAGTCTCTGGACAGGCAGGTGTGATAGTGTAGGGACTAGCCAGTCTCTGGACAGGCAGGTGTGATAGTGTAGGGACTAGCCAGTCTCTGGACAGGCAGGTGTGATAGTGTAGGGACTAGCCAGTCTCTAGACAGACAGGTGTGATAGTGTAGGGACTAGCCAGTCTCTGGACAGGCAGGTGTGATAGTGTAGGGACTAGCCAGGATCTGGACAGGCAGGTGTGATAGTGTAGGGACTATCCAGTCTCTGGACAGGCAGGTGTGATAGTGTAGGGACTAGCCAGTCTCTGGACAGGCAGGTGTGATAGTGTAGGGACTAGCCAGTCTCTGGACAGGCAGGTGTGATAGTGTAGGGACTAGCCAGTCTCTGGACAGGCAGGTGTGATAGTGTAGGGACTAGCCAGTCTCTGGACAGGCAGGTGTGATAGTGTAGGGACTAGCCAGTCTCTGGACAGGCAGGTGTGATAGTGTAGGGACTAGCCAGGATCTGGACAGGCAGGTGTGATAGTGTAGGGACTAGCCAGTCTCTGGACAGGCAGGTGTGATAGTGTAGGGACTAGCCAGTCTCTGGACAGACAGGTGTGATAGTGTAGGGACTAGCCAGTCTCTGGACAGGCAGGTGTGATAGTGTAGGGACTAGCCAGTCTCTGGACAGGCAGGTGTGATAGTGTAGGGACTAGCCAGTCTCTAGACAGACAGGTGTGATAGTGTAGGGACTAGCCAGTCTCTGGACAGGCAGGTGTGATAGTGTAGGGACTAGCCAGGATCTGGACAGGCAGGTGTGATAGTGTAGGGACTAGCCAGTCTCTGGACAGGCAGGTGTGATAGTGTAGGGACTAGCCAGTCTCTGGACAGGCAGGTGTGATAGTGTAGGGACTAGCCAGTCTCTGGACAGGCAGGTGTGATAGTGTAGGGACTAGCCAGTCTCTGGACAGGCAGGTGTGATAGTGTAGGGACTAGCCAGTCTCTGGACAGGCAGGTGTGATAGTGTAGGGACTAGCCAGTCTCTGGACAGGCAGGTGTGATAGTGTAGGGACTAGCCAGTCTCTGGACAGGCAGGTGTGATAGTGTAGGGACTAGCCAGTCTCTGGACAGGCAGGTGTGATAGTGTAGGGACTAGCCAGGGTCTGGACAGAAAGGTATGATAGTGTAGGGACTAGCCAGTCTCTAGACAGACAGGTGTAATGGTGTAGGTACTAGCCTGGATCTCGACAGACAGGTGTGATAGTGTAGGGACTAGCCAGTCTCTAGACAGACAGGTGTAATGGTGTAGGTACTAGCCTGGATCTGGACAGACAGGTGTGATAGTGTGGGGACTAGCCAGTCTCTAGACAGACAGGTGTAATGGTGTAGGTACTAGCCTGGATCTGGACAGACAGGTGTGATAGTGTAGGTACTAGCCAGGATCTGGACAGACAGGTGTGATAGTGTAGGTACAAGCCAGGATCTGGACAGACAGGTATCACAGTGTAGGTACTAGCCAGGATCTGGACAGACAGGTGTGATAGTGTGGGGACTAGCCAGGATCTGGACAGACAGGTGTGATAGTGTAGGGACTAGCCAGGATCTGGACAGACAGGTGTAATAGTGTAGGGACTAGCCAGTCTCTGGACAGACAGGTGTGATAGTGTAGGGACTAGCCAGGATCTGGACAGACAGGTGTGATAGTGTAGGGACTAGCCAGGATCTGGAAAGACAGGTATGATAGTGTAGGTATTAGCCGGTCTCTAGACAGACAGGTGTAATGGTGTAGGGACTAGCCAGTCTCTAGACAGACAGGTGTGATAGTGTAGGGACTAGCCAGTCTCTGGACAGACAGGTGTGATAGTGTAGGGACTAGCCAGGATCTGGACAGACAGGTGTAATAGTGTAGGGACTAGCCAGTCTCTGGACAGACAGGTGTGATAGTGTAGGGACTAGCCAGTCTCTAGACAGACAGGTGTGATAGTGTAGGGACTAGCCAGGATCTGGACAGACAGGTGTGACGGTGTGGGGACTAGCCAGTCTCTAGACAGACAGGTGTAATGGTGTAGGTACTAGCCTGGATCTGGACAGACAGGTGTGATAGTGTAGGTACTAGCCAGGATCTGGACAGACAGGTATCACAGTGTAGGTACTAGCCAGGATCTGGACAGACAGGTGTGATAGTGTGGGGACTAGCCAGGATCTGGACAGACAGGTGTGATAGTGTAGGTACTAGCCAAGATCTGGACAGACAGGTGTGATAGTGTGGGGACTAGCCAGGATCTGGACAGACAGGTGTGATATTGTAGGTACTAGCCAGGATCTGGACAGACAGGTGTGATGGTGTAGGTACTAGCCAGGATCTGGACAGACAGGTGTAATAGTGTAGGGACTAGCCAGTCTCTAGACAGACAGGTGTAATGGTGTAGGGACTAGCCAGGATCTGGACAGACAGGTGTGATAGTGTAGGTACTAGCCAGTCTCTAGACAGACAGGTGTAATGGTGTAGGGACTAGCCAGGATCTGGACAGACAGGTGTAATAGTGTAGGGACTAGCCAGGATCTGGAAAGACAGGTATGATAGTGTAGGTACTAGCCGGTCTCTAGACAGACAGGTGTAATGGTGTAGGGACTAGCCAGTCTCTAGACAGACAGGTGTGATAGTGTAGGGACTAGCCAGTCTCTGGACAGACAGGTGTGATAGTGTAGGGACTAGCCAGGATCTGGACAGACAGGTGTAATAGTGTAGGGACTAGCCAGTCTCTGGACAGACAGGTGTGATAGTGTAGGGACTAGCCAGTCTCTAGACAGACAGGTGTGATAGTGTAGGGACTAGCCAGGATCTGGACAGACAGGTGTGACGGTGTAGGTACTAGCCAGGATCTGGACAGACAGGTGTGACAGTGTAGGGACTAGCCAGGATCTGGACAGACAGGTGTGACGGTGTAGGGACTAGCCAGGATCTGGACAGACAGCTGTGACGGTGTAGGGACTAGCCAGGATCTGGACAGACAGGTGTGACGGTGTAGTGTTACTGCCCTGACACGTATTATACCAGGTAACTAACGCTCTAATCACTAGACTACCCCGCCACCCCAGATGATACCAGGTAAGAGGTAGCCAAATTATACCAGGTAAGAGGTAGCCAAATGATACCAGGTAAGAGGTAGCCAGATGATACCAGGTAAGAGGCAGCCAGTCCCCACAGCAGCACTGAGACCCTCC
The DNA here is from genome assembly GCF_002021735.2 of Oncorhynchus kisutch. Classification (NCBI taxonomy): domain Eukaryota; kingdom Metazoa; phylum Chordata; class Actinopteri; order Salmoniformes; family Salmonidae; genus Oncorhynchus; species Oncorhynchus kisutch. The sequence continues at coordinate 2,249,179 of NC_034187.2, forward strand.
TGACACCTCCACTAGCCTACCCCGCCACCCCAGATGATACCAGGTAAGAGGCAGCCAGAGGATACCAGGTAAGAGGCAGCCAGTCCCCACAGCAGCACTGAGACCCTCCTGACACCTCCACTAGCAGTTATAAGAGCGTGCTTGGCAACTTGGCAACAAGCCTAACGAGAGCCACACCTTTCGGAGTAGCTCGGTTAAAAACAATTACCCACAATCACACTCTGCACCCTGCATGTAGGATCCCCCTCCCCCAGCACCACACTCACACTCCGTACCCTGCATTCTGGGTCCCCCGGCACCCGCGTTAGCACAGAGGAGAGAACAGACAGGCTAGAGAGGAGAGAGGGACTGTGTACGGGGAAATAGACGAGGGAGACATCTAGAGAGCCTGTAGGGAGTGCAGCCAGCATAGAGGAGCGATTTAGATGGGGAAAAATAAAGGAGAGAGTGGGGGTACAGAGAGACCAGGGAGACTAATAGAGAGATGATAAAAGGACTAAGGAGGAGTGGAGGAGAGATGGGCAGTAGTGAACGAGAGACAGAGAGAACAGAGAGAGAGCAGAGAGGACAGAGAGAGCAGAGAGAGCAGAGAGGACAGAGAGAGCAGAGAGAGCAGAGAGAACAGAGAGAGCAGAGAGGACAGAGAGAACAGAGAGAACAGAGAGAGCAGAGAGAACAGAGAGAACAGAGAGAACAGAGAGAGCAGAGAACAGAGAGAGCAGAGAGGACAGAGAGAGCAGAGAGAACAGAGAGAGCAGAGAGGACAGAGAGAACAGAGAGAGCAGAGAGAACAGAGAGGACAGAGAGAACAGAGAGAACAGAGAGGACAGAGAGAGCAGAGAGAGCAGAGAGGACAGAGAGAACAGAGAGGACAGAGAGAGCAGAGAGAGCAGAGAGGACAGAGAGAACAGAGAGGACAGAGAGGACAGAGAGAACAGAGAGAGCAGAGAGGACAGAGAGAGCAGAGAGAGCAGAGAGGACAGAGAGAACAGAGAGGACAGAGAGAGCAGAGAGAACAGAGAGAGCAGAGAGAGCAGAGAGGACAGAGAGAGCAGAGAGAGCAGAGAGGACAGAGAGAACA
>NC_034187.2:2255259-2285771 GCF_002021735.2 Oncorhynchus kisutch
TCAGCTCCACTCAGCCCCTCCCATCTCTTAACACCATCCAGTCCCACCCTTCAGCTCCATTCAACTCCTCCCATCTATCTCTCATCATCATCCATTTTGGATTTCTATTTGCCATATGTCTCTCAACTGTGCTTCACAAAAGTTCTGAACCTTTCTATTCTCATAGTTTATCCAGATTGTAAATTAAAAATAAACATTTTTGCAAAAATAATAATTATATTATTGATTGATTGACTATGACTTTTCAAATCCCCAGTATTACTGTCTGCAGAGTTAGTTCTAGGCAAATGTTGCAATTCTTTAGCCATTCCTGGACCTGTGACCAAAATCAAGCTACATCCAATACCGAAACAAATGATCTAATGACTCTGTCTCTTCACAGCAAAATCTGCAGAGCTGGGAAGATTGTATCCCCCATATAAATAACATTCTATTGGTTGCAAGAATTTTGTATTATAATTCAAACTGAAAAATGTCAAGTTTGAATCCGACGTTGTTTTGCGTGTCAATAAATTATTTTTGTTTATTTAACCTTTATTTAAATAAGGCAAGTCAGTTAATAAGAACAAATTATTATTTACAATGATGGCCTACCAAAAGGTAAAAGGCCTCCTGCGGGGACGGGGGCAGGGATTAAAATACAAATACATTAAATTAAAATATAGGACAAAACACACATCACGACAAGAGAGACAACACAACACTACATGAAGAGAGACCAAAGACAACAACATAGCAGGGCAGCAACACATGACAACACAGCATGATAGCAACACAACATGACAACAACATGGTAGCAACACAACATGACAACAACATGGTAGCAACACAACATGACAACAACATGGTAGAAACACAACATGACAACAACATGGTAGCAACACAACATGGTAGCAACACAACATGACAACAACACAACATGACAACAACATGGTAGCATCACAACATGGCAACAACATGGTAGCAACACAACATGACAACAACATGGTAGAAACACAACATGACAACAACATGGTTGCAACACAACATGGTAGCAACACAACATGACAACAACACAACATGACAACAACATGGTAGCATCACAACATGGCAACAACATGGTAGAAACACAACATGACAACAACATGGTAGCAACACAACATGGTAGCAACACAACATGACAACAACACAACATGACAACAACATGGTAGCATCACAACATGGCAACAACATGGTAGCAACACAACATGACAACAACATGGTAGCAACACAACATAACAACGTGGTAGCAACACAACATGACAACAACATGGTAGCAACACAACATGGTAGCAACACAAAACATGGTACAAACATTATTGGGCACAGACAACAGAACAAGGGGAAAGAAGGTAGAGACCACAATACATCACGCCAAGCAGCCACAACAGTCAGTAAGAGTGAGGAGATAAAACGGTCCAGTTTGAGTGTTTGTTGCAGCTCGTTCCAGTCGCTGAAGAGAGGAGCGACCCAGGGATGTGTGTGCTTTGGGGACCTTTAACAGAATATGACTGGCAGAACGGGTGTTGTATGTGGAGGATGAGGGCTGCAGTAGATATCTCAGATAGGGGGGAGTGAGGCCTAAGAGGGTTTTATAAATAAGCATCAACCAGTGTGTCTTGCGATGGGTATACAGAGATGACCAGTTTACAGAGGAGTATAGAGTGCAGTGATGGGTCCTATAAGGAGCATTGGTGGCAAATCTGATGGCCGAATGGTAAAGAACACCTAGCCACTCGAGAGCACCCTTACCTGACGATCTATAAATTATGTCTCTGTAATCTATCATGGGTAGGATGGTCATCTGAATCAGGGTTAGTTTGGCAGCTGGGGTGAAAGAAGAGCGATAACAATATAGGAAACCAAGTCTAGATTTAACCTTAGCCTGCAGCTTGGATATGTGCTGAGAGAAGGACAGTGCACCGTCTAGCCATACTCCCAAGTACTTGTATGAGGTGACTACCTCAAACTCTAAACCCTCAGAGGTAGTAATAACACCTGTAGGGGAGAGGGGTATTCTTCTTACCAAACCACATGACCTTTGTTTTGGAGGTGTTCAGAACAGGGTAAGGGTAGAGAAAGCTTGTTGGACACTAAGAAAGGTTTGTTGTAGAGTGTTTAACACAACATCCAGGTAGGGGCCAGATGAATATAACCCTGTATCAACTGCATATGAATGGATGGAGGAGCTTCCTACTATCCATAAACCATGTGCCGTGGAAACATCGAAAGTCTCTTCCCAACTATTCTACAATCTACCTGGTGCAGGTGTACATCAGTGGCTCATTAAATGAAACTGGTTTATATTTTTATTTATCACAATTATCTTGAACCAATTTGGGTCTTTAATGCAGGGCCCGACAGGCAAGCTCTTTCCACTTGCCTCTTCCATTTTGTGTGATAATGCTGCAATGAGTTGGATGTAATTTTGTGTGATAATGCTGCAATGAGTTGGATGTAATTTTGTGTGATAATGCTGCAATGAGTTGGATGTAATTTTGTGCGATAATGCTGCAATGAGTTGGATGTAATTTTGTGTGATAATGCTGCAATGAGTTGGATGTAATTTTGTGTGATAATGCTGCAACGAGTTGGATGTAATTTTGTGTGATAATGCTGCAATGAGTTGGATGTAATTTTGTGTGATAATGCTGCAATGAGTTGGATGTAATTTTGTGTGATAATGCTGCAATGAGTTGGATGTAATTTTGTGTGATAATGCTGCAACGAGTTGGATGTAATTGTGTGTGATAATGCTGCAATGAGTTGGATGTAATTTTGTGTGATAATGCTGCAATGAGTTGGATGTAATTTTGTGTGATAATGCTGCAATGAGTTGGATGTAATTTTGTGTGATAATGCTGCAATGAGTTGGATGTAATTTTGTGTGATAATGCTGCAATGAGTTGGATGTAATTTTGTGTGATAATGCTGCAATGAGTTGGATGTAATTTTGAGCAGACATGTATTTGTTTTAGGTGTGTTGTTATCATAGACTGCATAGGTTGTTCTACACCTCTAGTATAAGTCCCAAATGACCCCCTATTCCCTATGATCACCTGGTCTAAAGTAGCGCACTAAATAGGGAATAGGGGGTCATTTGGGACAAACACCTTTTATTGTCCTAATAATCCGTCCGGCGTGTGGCGTCTTGTCATGTTACCCAACACAACACACCGACCGTGTCGCGTCGCCACGACTACCGGGTAAACAAACTAATGGCACGGCGCGATAGAGATGATAACGAAGATGAAAGAATTGAAGTGAATTAAAGTATTGAGAATAAAACATTGTTACATAAAACAGAAGAGAAAAAAAAAACAATAAGTGTAAAAAAAAATCCTAATGAAAATGAAACCATCATAGTTAAACCAGTCGAACTACAGACAGAAAAAGGGAACCCGTTCTGTGCCTTTTATCAGAAGGTTTCAGAAGGGTTACATGTTTTGGTCCACTGTGTTTCGGGTCAAAATATAAAGCACAAAGAGATGAAAAGAGAAAAAAACGTTAAAAAACAACAACAACAACAACGTGTCAGATGAATTAGAAAATTCCAGAACTTCTCAGTCACGTTGTCCTCTCATATTTATAGTATTCACTTGTGCTCTTTGACTTCCATTTCACAACTCAGATACAACATTGGATTGGCCACATTACTGGAGGGAAAAGGCAGTTGTAGAACACATTTCTGCTTCAGCTCAGATAAGGCTGCAGTGTGGGATGACTATATATAGTACAGCCAAGTAGTGGGGTTCATTCTGAGCAGGTAAAAGCAGGAACTACTAGAGGGGTCCATTCTGAGCAGGTAAAAGCAGGAACTACTAGTGGGGTCCATTCTGAGCAGGTAAAAGCAGGAACTAGAGTGGGGTCCATTCTGAGCAGGTAAAAGCAGGAACTAGTAGTGGGGTCCATTCTGAGCAGGTAAAAGCAGGAACTACTAGTGGGGTCCATTCTGAGCAGGTAAAAGCAGGAACTACTAGTGGGGTCCATTCTGAGCAGGTAAAAGCAGGAACTACTAGTGGGGTCCATTCTGAGCAGGTAAAAGCAGGAACTAGAGTGGGGTCCATTCTGAGCAGGTAAAAGCAGGAACTAGTAGTGGGGTCCATTCTGAGCAGGTAAAAGCAGGAACTAGAGTGGGGTCCATTCTGAGCAGGTAAAAGCAGGAACTAGAGTGGGGTCCATTCTGAACAGGTAAAAGCAGGAACTAGTAGTGGGGTCCATTCTGAGCAGGTCATACCAAGATGGCGTAGCAGTAAGTCGTCCTGTCCTGTCGTGTCCCTGTATTTATCGTTTCTTTTTCGTTTTTTACATATTTTGACATATTTTCTCCACATATCTCTTTGAAAACATTTTGCTAAACCTAAGCTTCCAAATACTCTCCTGCAACCCGACTCACCCAATGTAGCTATTTTTCCTAAATTCCTAAAGTATTTATATTTACTTCGGAACCCCTCAACTGAAGCTAGCCAGCTAACCATCGGGTATGCTAGCGGTCTCCAGCTAACCGGTCATCAGCTAACCTGTAGTTCGGAAAGCTCTCGCCTGTTCGTACAACGCGACTCTAACCAGAGCATAACGGACCTATTTATTTTTCATCCCCGGATTCATCCCCGGATTCCCACCGCAAACGGAACATCTTTCAGCTGAATTTTTCAGCAACTAGCTATCTAGCTAAACCGCAACCCCGGGTTACTCCTGGCTAGCGTTTCCACCCACTTAGCTTGAAGCTAGCCCGGCCGTAGCACCTGTGCCACCACCGTAGCATACTCCTGAGCTACAATACCCGGGCCCACGACCGGTCTATCGATGTCATCGCATGAAGAGGAATAAACAGACTCACCCCATCGCGACGTCCCCCAAAGGCTAACTCTCTAGCCCTCACTATCTCCCTGCTTGCTAATTCGGCCTGCTAACTGCTAGCTTGTCCAGCTCCGGTCCGCTAACTGCTACCTTGTCTAGCCCGGGCCTACAAACTGTTAGCTTGTTAGCACAGGCCTGCTAACCGCCTGAATCGCCGCGTCCCAAACGCTTACCGGACCCATATTTACTTTCTATCTCTTTTGACTTTTAATTTGTTTATACCTTCCGGAAACCTGCCTCACCCAACGTGATACGGAATCGCTATTATTTTTTTATTTTTAGAACACACTCAAGAACCTCCAGAAGCTAACCAGCTAACTAGCTACAAGCTATTTAGTCATTGTTAGTTTTTTTTTTACCTGGATAACACTCGCCAGTCCAGCTTCCCTGCCCCATCCACCGCTGCCCCCTGGACACTGATCTCTTGGCTACATAGCTGATGCACGCTGGACTGTCCATTAATCACGGTACTCCATTCTGCTTGTTTGTTTTATCTGTTGGCCCCGTTGCCTAGTCTACGCCATTTTACCTGCTGTTGTTGTGCTAGCTGATTAGCGGTTGTCTCACCTACTGTTTTAGCTAGCTTTCCCAATTCAACACCTGTGATTACTGCATGCCTCGCTGTATGTTTCTCTCAAATGTCAATATGCCTTGTATACTGTTGTTCAGGTTAGTTATCATTGTTTTAGTTCACAATGGAGCCCCTAGTTCCACTCTTCATGACCCTGATAACTCCTTTGTCCCACCTCCCACACATGCGGTGACCTCACCCATTACTACCAGCAGTGCCTGGGCTTACCTCCGCTGTACCCGCACCCCACCATACCCCTGTCTGCGCATTATGCCCTGAATATATTCTACCATGCCCAGAAACCTGCTCCTCTTATTCTCTGTCCCCAACGCTCTAGGCGACCAGTTTTGATAGCCTTTAGCCGCACCCTCATACTACTTCTTCTCTGTTCCGCGGGTGATGTGGAGGTAAACCCAGGCCCTGCATGTCCCCAGGCACCCTCATTTGTTGACTTCTGTGATCGAAAAAGCCTTGGTTTCATGCATGTCAACATCAGAAGCCTCCTCCCTAAGTTTGTTTTACTCACTGCTTTAGCACACTCTGCTAACCCTGATGTCCTTGCTGTGTCTGAATCCTGGCTCAGGAAGGCCACCAAAAATTCAGAGATTTCCATACCCAACTATAACATCTTCCGTCAAGATAGAACTGCCAAAGGGGGAGGAGTTGCAGTTTACTGCAGAGAGAGCCTGCAAAGTAATGTCATACTTTCCAGGTCCATACCCAAACAGTTCGAACTACTAATTTAGAAAATTACTCTCTCCAGAAATAAGTCTCTCATGGTTGCCGCCTGCTACCGACCCCCCTCAGCTCCCAGCTGTGCCCTGGACACCATTTGTGAATTGATTGCCCCCCATCTAGCTTCAGAGTTTGTTCTGTTAGGTGACCTAAACTGGGATATGCTTAACACCCCGCCAGTCCTACAATCTAAGCTAGATGCCCTCAATCTCACACAAATCATCAAGGAACCCACCAGGTACAACCCTAACTCTGTAAACAAGGGCACCCTCATAGACGTCATCCTGACCAACTGGCCCTCCAAATACACCTCCGCTGTCTTCAACCAGGATCTCAGCGATCACTGCCTCATTGCCTGTATCCGCTACGGAGCCGCAGTCAAACGACCACCCCTCATCACTGTCAAATGCTCCCTAAAACACTTCTGTGAGCAGGCCTTTCTAATCGACCTGGCCCGGGTATCCTGGAAGGACATTGACCTCATCCCGTCAGTTGAGGATGCCTGGTCATTCTTTAAAAGTAACTTCCTCACCATTTTAGATAAGCATGCTCCGTTCAAAAAATGCAGAACTAAGAACAGATACAGCCCTTGGTTCACCCCAGACCTGACTGCCCTCGACCAGCACAAAAACATCCTGTTACGGACTGCAATAGCATCGAATAGTCCCCGTGATATGCAACTGTTCAGGGAAGTCCGGAACCAATACACGCAGTCAGTCAGGAAAGCTAAGGCCAGCTTCTTCAGGCAGAAGTTTGCATCCTGTAGCTCCAACTCCAAAAAGTTCTGGGACACCGTGAAGTCCATGGAGACCAAGAGCACCTCCTCCCAGCTGCCCACTGCACTGAGGCTAGGTAACACGGTCACCACTGATAAATCCATGATTATCGAAAACTTCAATAAGCATTTCTCAACGGCTGGCCATGCCTTCCGCCTGGCTACTTCAACCTCGGCCAACAGCTCCGCCCCCCCCGCAGCTCCTCGCCCAAGCCTCTCCAGGTTCTCCTTTAACCAAATCCAGATAGCAGATGTTCTGAAAGAGCTGCAAAACCTGGACCCGTACAAATCAGCTGGGCTTGACAATCTGGACCCTCTATTTCTGAAACTATCTGCCACCATTGTCGCAACCCCTATTACCAGCCTGTTCAACCTCTCTTTCATATCGTCTGAGATCCCCAAGGATTGGAAAGCTGCCGCAGTCATCCCCCTCTTCAAAGGGGGAGACACCCTGGACCCAAACTGTTACAGACCTATATCCATCCTGCCCTGCCTATCTAAGGTCTTCGAAAGCCAAGTCAACAAACAGGTCACTGACCATCTCGAATCCCACCGTACCTTCTCCGCTGTGCAATCTGTGCAATGTTGCTCTTGCTGCGGGCGATTCCCTGATCCACCTCTACGCAGACGACACCATTCTATATACTTTCGGCCCGTCATTGGACACTGTGCTATCTAACCTCCAAACAAGCTTCAATGCCATACAGCACTCCTTCCGTGGCCTCCAACTGCTCTTAAACGCTAGTAAAACCAAATGCATGCTTTTCAACCGGTCGCTGCCTGCACCCGCATGCCCGACTAGCATCACCACCCTGGATGGTTCCGACCTAGAATATGTGGACGTCTATAAGTACCTAGGTGTCTGGCTAGACTGCAAACTCTCCTTCCAGACTCATATCAAACATCTCCAATCGAAAATAAAATCAAGAGTCGGCTTTCTATTCCGCAACAAAGCCTCCTTCACTCACGCCGCCAAGCTTACCCTAGTAAAACGGACTATCCTACCGATCCTCGACTTCGGCGATGTCATCTACAAAATGGCTTCCAACACTCTACTCAGCAAACTGGATGCAGTTTATCACAGTGCCATCCGTTTTGTCACTAAAGCACCTTATACCACCCACCACTGCGACTTGTATGCTCTAGTCGGCTGGCCCTCGCTACATATTCGTCGCCAGACCCACTGGCTCCAGGTCATCTACAAGTCCATGCTAGGTAAAGCTCCGCCTTATCTCAGCTCACTGGTCACGATGGCAACACCCATCCGTAGCACACGCTCCAGCAGGTGTATCTCACTGATCATCCCTAAAGCCAACACCTCATTTGGCCGCCTTTCGTTCCAGTACTCTGCTGCCTGTGACTGGAACGAATTGCAAAAATCGCTGAAGTTGGAGACTTTTATCTCCCTCACCAACTTCAAACATCAGCTATCTGAGCAGCTAACCGATCGCTGCAGCTGTACATAGTCTATTGGTAAATAGCCCACCCTTCTTCACCTACCTCATCCCCATACTGTTTTTATTTATTTACTTTTCTGCTCTTTTGCACACCAATATCTCTACCTGTATATGACCATCTGATCATTCATCACTCCAGTGTTAATCTGCAAAATTGTAATTATTTGCCTACCTCCTCATGCCTTTTGCACACATTGTATATAGACTCCCCCTTTGTTTTCTACTGTGTTATTGACTTGTTAATTGTTTACTCCATGTGTAACTCTTTGTTGTCTGCTCACACTGCTATGCTTTATCTTGGCAAGGTCGCAGTTGCAAATGAGAACTTGTTCTCAACTAGCCTACCTGGTTAAATAAAGGTGTTCTCAACTAGCCTACCTGGTTAAATAAAGGTGTTCTCAACTAGCCTACCTGGTTAAATAAAGGTGTTCTCAACTAGCCTACCTGGTTAAATAAAGGTGTTCTCAACTAGCCTACCTGGTTAAATAAAGGTGAAATAAAAATAAATAAAATAAATAAAAAAAGGTAAAAGCAGGAACTAGAGTGGGGTCCTTCCTGAACAGGTAAAAGCAGGAACTAGAGTGGGGTCCTTCCTGAACAGGTAAAAGCAGGAACTAGTAGTGGGGTCCTTCCTGAACAGGTAAAAGCAGGAACTAGAGTGGGGTCCTTCCTGAACAGGTAAAAGCAGGAACTAGTAGTGGGGTCCTTCCTGAACAGGTAAAAGCAGGAACTAGAGTGGGGTCCTTCCTGAACAGGTAAAAGCAGGAACTAGAGTGGGGTCCTTCCTGAACAGGTAAAAGCAGGAACTAGTAGTGGGGTCCTTCCTGAACAGGTAAAAGCAGGAACTAGAGTGGGGTCCTTCCTGAACAGGTAAAAGCAGGAACTAGTAGTGGGGTCCTTCCTGAACAGGTAAAAGCAGGAACTAGAGTGGGGTCCATTCTGAACAGGTAATAGCAGGAACTAGAGTGGGGTCCATTCTGAACAGGTAATAGCAGGAACTAGAGTGGGGTCCATTCTGAGCAGGTAAAAGCAGGAACTAGTAGTGGGGTCCATTCTGAGCAGGTAAAAGTAGGAACTAGAGTGGGGTCCATTCTGAGCAGGTAATAGCAGGAACTAGAGTGGGGTCCATTCTGAGTAGGTAAAAGCAGGAACTAGAGTGGGGTCCATTCTGAGCAGGTAATAGCAGGAACTAGAGTGGGGTCCATTCTGAGCAGGTAAAAGCAGGAACTAGTAGTGGGGTCCATTCTGAGTAGGTAAAAGCAGGAACTAGTAGTGGGGTCAGTAGATCCCTGTAACATTAACAATGTTATTTTAATGGACAAAAAAAATGTGCTTTTCTTTCAAAAACAAGGACGTTTCTAACAGACCCCAAACTTTTGAATGGTAGTGTAAATTAACCTTAAATTAAAATTAAACAGAAATACCTAATGTACACAAGTATTCAGAACCCTTTGCTATGAGGCTCAATATTGAGTTCAGCTGCATCCTGTTTCCATTGATCATCCTTGAGATATTTCTACAACTTGATTGGAGTCCAACTGTGATAAGTTACATTTATTGGACATGATTTGGAAAGGCACACACCTGTCTATATAAGGTCCCACAGTTGACAATGCATGTCAGAGCAAAAAACAAGCCACGAGGTCCAAGGAATTGTCCGTAGAGATCCGAGACAGGATTGTTTCGAGGCACAGATCTGGGGTAGGGCACCAAAATAATTATGCAGCATTGAAGATCCCCCAAGAACGCAGTGGCCTCCATCATTCTTAAATGGAAGAAGTTTGGAACCACCAAGACTCTTCCTAGAGCTGGCTGCCTGGCCAAACTGAGCAATCGGGGGAGAAGGGCCTTGGTCAGGGAGGTGACCAAAAACCCGATGGTCACACTGACAGAGCTCCAGAGTTCCTCTGTGGAGATGGGAGAATATTCCAGAAGGACAACCATCTCTGCAGCACTCCACCAATCAGGTCTTTATACTAGAGTGACCAGACGGTAGCCACTCCTCAGTAAAAGTCATATGACAGCTCGCTTGGAGTTTGTCAAAAGGCACCTAAAGAAACTCCCCAAATACAGGTGTGCCAAGCCTGTAGCGTCATACCCAAGAAGACTTGAGTCTGTAATCGCTGACAAACATGCTTCAGCAAAGTACTGAGGAACGGGTATGAACACTTATGTACAGTTGAAGTTGGAAGTTTACATACACTTAGGTTGGAGTCATTAAAACTCAATTTTTCAACCACTCCACAAATTTCTTGTTAACAAACTATAGTTTTGACAAGTCAGTTATGACAGCTTCTGTTAGGCTTATTGACATCATTTAAATTGTTTAGCTTGGGTAAAACTTTTCGGGTAGCCTTCCACAAGCTTCCCACAATAAGTTGGGTGTATTTTGGCCCATTCCTCCTGACAGAGCTTGTGTAACTGAGTCAGGTTTGAAGCTGCACACGCTTTTTCAGTTCTGCCCACAAATGTTCTATTGGCTTGAGGTCAGGGCTTTGTGATGGCCACTCCAATACCTTGACTTTGTTGTCTTAAGCCATTTTTCCACAACTTTGGAAGTATGCTTGGGGTCATTGTCCATTTGGAAGACATTTTGACCAAGCTTTAACTGATGTCTTGAGATGTTGCTTCAATATATCCACATAATTTTCCACCCTCATGACGCCATCTATTTTGTGAAGTGCACCAGTCCCTCCTGCAGCAAAGCACCCCGACAACATGATGCTGCCACCCCCGTGCTTCATGGTTGGGATGGTGTTCTTCGGCTTGCAGTCTCCCCCTTTTTCCTTCAGACAGAACGATGGCCATTATGACCAAACAGTTCTATTTTTGTTTCATCAGACCAGAGGACATTTCTCCAAAAAGTACAATCTTTGACCACATGTGCAGTTGCAAACCGTAGTCTGACTTTTTTATGGTGGTTTTGGAGCAGTGACTTCTTCCTTGCTGAGCGGCATTTCAGATTACGTCAATATAGGACTCGTTTTCCTGTGTCTATAGATGTCAGGAAAAACTTAGTTTAAATGTATATGTATGTAAACTTCCGACTTCAACTGTGTCGTGTCTTTACTATCATTAACTGAAGACTGATAGTTTTTCTCAAAGATTCTCTGTAATTAGTAACTAATGAACTAGGAAGTCGGGGCACCAAGGAAAAATATTCAGATTACAAAATTATCATTTCCTAAAATAACTTTTCAGATATTTTATCTGATCAATTAGTCTTCGAATTAATGAATTATTTACTTTACCTCACGCTGGTCTCATTCCAAATGTCGTAAATTGTTGGTTATCTGCACGAACCCAGTCTTCACTATGAGTCATCCATACATCAATTGTCTTAAATCATTTATTTATTACTAACTAAGTAATTCACAGAAATGCATAAACAAACAAACAAAGGGAAATGTAATGATAGGAGAATGTGCCCCTAGTGGGCTGAACCGGCATGGCGGCTTGTTAGACAAAATGGGAGTGGGGGTCGACTAAGAAGTCACTAGAGTTAATGATTATAACAATTGAAATGCTGATCCTTTACACATGAACGCTCACTCATTCGGGTGAGTGATTGCAATCAATATATATATTTACACTCAGTGTGTCGTCTTGATCGCTGGTGAAAAGTTTGTCTTTCGTAGAATTGTCTGTCTCTTTCCCTCTCTCTCTGTCTTGGTTAGAGGGGATAGTTCAGAGTAACATTCATTCATGTTGTCATAGAATAGATGTTTCGGCGGTTGTCGGTCTTCGTATTCTATGATACCGAATTCCTAGCTGCAGACTAGTAATTAATATCAAAGACTTGTTCTCATTCTGTCGGTATCGATAGTCTAAGAGTTTAACCACGTGGTATGGTTAAAATATTCAGCAATGGTCTACAACCTTTGTACTGCCGTGATTGCGAGAAGCAAGGTCTGGTGATAATTTCTCAAAGTTGGGTTTTATTCGGAATTGCAGAAAAGTGGCTGTCCCAGGATATCTGACCCTAACTGGGCTCAGGGGCTGTCCCAGGATGTCTGACCCTAACTGGGCTCAGGGGCTGTCCAGGATGTCTGACCCTAACTGGGCTCAGGGGCGGTCCTCTGATTTAGTTCAAATCAAAAGGGAATTGTATTTTTCTTCATTAAACAGTCCACAATCATTACACAATTATACAAACAGTATCATACTCACTCATTGATCTTATACAACAATTAGATATCTGAGGCTATTATATAAACAGCGTTATGGTAATGTGGCCACACCGTCTCCCATGAGCTTCCCCAAGTTGTGACAAACGGACCAGTTCGTAGCTGGATTCTTCACCGATCTTTTACACTTCCTCCGGAACATGAAATTTGTTTTCTACCTCAAGTTCTGTGAGTTGGAAGGATTTCCTTTGTCCTCTGTGAAAGTTTACCCTCTCTCTACTATGTGGCCATGTGGCAGGGTTCTAAGGAATTTACGACCTCTGACCACAGCAGCCTAGTTGAAGGAGGCAAGGGGGGAGGCAGGGAGAGGGGGATGGGGTTGCTATACCCAAAGAGGCCAACGTCATGACAACTGTAAATGAGATATTTCAGTTTTTGCTAAAAACCTGTTTTTGGTTTGTCATTTTAGGGTATTGTGATGTCATTATGGGTTATTGTGATGTCATTATGGGGTATTGTGATGTCATTATGGGGTATTGTGATGTCATTATGGGGTATTGTGATGTCATTATGGGGTATTGTGATGTCATTATGTGGTATTGTGTGTAGATTGATAAGGGGAAAAAACAATTTAATCCATTTTATTATAAGGCTGTAACGTAACAAAATATGGAAAAAGTCAAGGGGTAGGAATGAGGTCATTATTCTTATAAATATGTACGTTCATCGTGTCAGTAAACAGTGTCAAAATGTGTAACCCTATGTACTGAAAGACTTTAGTTTGTCCAGTTATCTCCAATGCTGTTGCTAAGTATTTATCACAGGCAACAAACACCTAACATCAGTCAGCTAGATAACAGTATTTATCACAGGCAACAAACATTAGTCAGCTAGATAACAGTATTTATCACAGGCAACAAACACCTAACATCAGTCAGCTAGATAACAGTATTTATCACAGGCAACAATCACCTAACATCAGTCAGCTAGATAACAGTATTTATCACAGGCAACAATCACCTAACATTAGTCAGCTAGATAACAGTATTTATCACAGGCAACAAACATTAGTCAGCTAGATAACAGTATTTATCCCAGGCAACAATCACCTAACATCAGTCAGCTAGATAACAGTATTTATCACAGGCAACAATCACCTAACATCAGTCAGCTAGATAACAGTATTTATCACAGGCAACAATCACCTAACATTAGTCAGCTAGATAACAGTATTTATCACAGGCAACAATCACCTAACATTAGTCAGCTAGATAACAGTATTTATCACAGGCAACAATCACCTAACATCAGTCAGCTAGATAACAGTATTTATCACAGGCAACAATCACCTAACATCAGTCAGCTAGATAACAGTATTTATCACAGGCAACAATCACCTAACATCAGTCAGCTAGATAACAGTATTTATCACAGGCAACAATCACCTAACATCAGTCAGCTAGATAACAGTTAGACTGTGAGCTACTTCTCTTCATATTAGAACAGATGGCTGCAGGAGGGAAATGGAGAATTTTAATCAGACATCTTGGTAGGTGTGAAACAGGGGAGTGGGATGAATTGGGTAGGTGGGGTCTGTGTGCGCGTCTGTCTGTGTGCGTGTACAGGAAAAGGGGAGTCTTGACATTGTATTTTGGGAGGGTTTCGTCTGGTAATCTAGCTGAAAGTGTAAAAGTGATCAGGCAGTGAAGCAGTAACAGAGGGAGGGAGGTTTTCACAGGCCGGTTGGCGGGTAGAGGCACATATGTTGGAAGGTTTGAGCCATATGGCTGTCTGTTCTATTTACAGTGGTAATTAAATACTAAACATATTTAAAGCTGCCGTTGGCTGGCTCTTTGGACCCCGTCAGTTAACAGAGGAGTGACGAGGAGAGAGATGGAGAGAGAAAGATAGAAATAAAGAGGGAGAGAGGGAGAGAGCAATACAATAGATAGATAGATAGATAGATAGATAGATAGATAGATAGATAGATAGATAGATAGATAGATAGATAGATAGATAGATAGATAGATAGATAGATAGATAGATAGATAGATAGATAGATAGATAGATAGATAGATAGATAGATAGATAGATAGATAGATAGATAGATAGATAGATAGATAGATAGATAGATAGATAGATAGATAGATAGATGAAGAGGGAGAGAGAGATATGGAGGGAGAGAGAGATGGAGAAAGAGATGGAGATATATGGAGAGAGAGATGGGATAGAGAGATGGAGATATATGGAGAGAGATGGAGAGAGATGGATAGAGATGGAGATATATGGAGAGAGAGATAGAGAGATGGAGATATATGGAGAGAGAGAGAGAGATGGAGAAAGATGGAGAGAGAGATGGAGAGAGAAAGAGATGGAGAAAGAGATGGAGATATATGGAGTGTGAGATGGAGATATATGGAGAGGGAGATGGAGAAAGAGATGGAGATATATGGAGAGAGAGATGGAGATATATGGAGAGAGAGATGGAGATATATGGAGAGAGAGATGGAGATATATGGAGAGAGAGATGGAGATATGGAGAGAGAGATAGAGATATATGGAGAGAGAGATGGAGATATATGGAGAGAGAGATGGAGATATATGGAGAAAGAGATGGAGATATATGAGAGAGAGATGGAGATATATGGAGAGAAAGATGGAGATATATGGAGAGGGAGATATATGGAGAGAGAGATGGAGAAATATGGAGCAAGAAATTGAGATATATGGAGCGAGAGATGGAGAGAGAGATGGAGATATATGGAGAGAGAGATGGAGATATATGGAGAGAGAGATGGAGAGAGAGATGGAGAAAGAGATGGAGAGAGAGATGGAGATAGAGATGGAGAGAGATGGAGAGGGAGATGGAGAGAGGGATGGAGATAGATGGAGAGGGAGATGGAGAGAGAGATGGAGAGAGTACTTCAGGTCCCCTCCAGCAGTACATCAGGGAGGGCCAGGGTTAGGGAGGGCCAGGGTCAGGGAGGGCCAGGGTCAGGGAGGGCCAGGGTTACGGAGGGCCAAGGTTAGGGAGGGCCAGGGTTAGGTAGGGCCAGGGTTAGGTAGGGCCGGGGTTAGGGAGGGCCAGGGTTAGGGAGGGCCAGGGTTAGGGTTAGGGAGGGCCAGGGTTAGGGAGGGCCAAGGTTAGGGAGGGCCAGGGTTAGGGAGGGCCAGGGTTAGGTAGGGCCAGGGTTAGGGAGGGCCAGGGTTAGGGAGGGCCAAGGTTAGGGAGGGCCAGGGTTAGGTAGGGCCAGGGTTAGGGAGGGCCAGGGTTAGGGAGGGCCAGGGTTAGGAGGGCCAAGGTTAGGGAGGGCCAGGGTTAGGAAGGGCCAGGGTTAGGGAGGGCCAAGGTTAGGGAGGGCCAAGGTTAGGGAGGGCCAGGGTTAGGGAGGGCCTTAAGGGAGGAGTTAGGGAGAGTTAGGGGTTTGGGGTTAAAGCGAGGCAAAGCCCTTGTGAGGGGTTAAGGTGACTGAGGGCCAGGGTTACGGTTAGGGAGGCCCTGGGTTAGTTGTTAGGGTGAGGGAGGGCAAGGGTTAGGGTGAGGGAGGGCCAAGGTTAGGGAGGGCCAAGGTTAGGGAGGGCCAGGGTTAGGGAGGGCCTTAAGGGAGGAGTTAGGGAGAGTTAGGGGTTTGGGGTTAAAGTGAGGCAAAGCCCTTGTGAGGGGTTAAGGTGACTGAGGGCCAGGGTTACGGTTAGGGTAAGGGAGGCCCTGGGTTAGTTGTTATGGTGAGGGAGGGCAAGGGTTAGGGTGAGGGAGGGCCAGGGTTAGGGTAAGGGAGGGCCAGGTTTAGGGTTATGTTGAGGGAGGTCCTGGGTTAGTTGTTAGGGTGAGGGAGGGCCAGGGTTAGGGTTGAAGTGAGGGAGGGCCAGGTTTAGGGTTAGGGTGAGGGAGGGCCAGGGATAGTTGTTAGGGTGAGGGAGGTCTTGGGTTATGGTGAGGGAGGCCCTGTGTTAGTTGTTAGGGTGAGGTAGGGCCAGGGTTAGGGTGGTGGAGGTCCAGGGTTAGTTGTTAGGGTGAGGGAGGGCCAGGGTTAGGGTGGTGGAGGGCCAGGGTTAGTTGTTAGGGTGAGGGAGGGTTAGGGTGAGGGTGAGGGAGGTCCTGGGTTAGTTGTTAGGGTGAGGGAGGGCCAGTTTTAGGGTTATGGTGAGGGAGGTCCTGGGTTAGTTGTTAGGGTGAGGGAGGGCCAGGGTTAGGGTGAGGGAGGCCCTGGGTTAGTTGTTAGGGTGAGGGAGGTCCTGGGTTAGTTGTTAGGGTGATGGAGGGCCAGGGTTATGGTGAGGGAGGCCCTGGGCTAGTTGTTAGGGTGAGGGAGGCCCTGGATTAGTTGTTAGGGTGAGGGAGGTCCTGGGTTAGTTGTTAGGGTGAGGGAGGACCAGGGTTATGGTGAGGGAGAACCTGGGTTAGTTGTTAGGGTGAGGGAGGCCCTGGGTTAGTTGTTAGGGTTGAAGTGAGGGGGGTCCAGGTTTAGGGTTATGGTGAGGGAGGGC
The DNA here is from genome assembly GCF_002021735.2 of Oncorhynchus kisutch. Classification (NCBI taxonomy): domain Eukaryota; kingdom Metazoa; phylum Chordata; class Actinopteri; order Salmoniformes; family Salmonidae; genus Oncorhynchus; species Oncorhynchus kisutch. Next base: position 2,272,291 of record NC_034187.2, read on the forward strand.
CATGGTTAGGGGTTAGGGTGAGGGAGGGCCAGGGTTAGGGGTTAGGGTGAGGGAGGGCCAGGGTTAGTTGTTAGGGTTGAAGTGAGGGAGGGCCAGGGTTAGGGTGAGGGGGGTCCAGGTTAGGGTTAGGGTGAGGGAGGGCCAGGGTTAGGGGTTAGGGTGAGGGAGGGCCAGGGTTAGGAGTTAGGGTGAGGGAGGTCCTGGCTTAGTTGTTAGGGTGAGGGAGGTCCTGGGTTAGTTGTTAGGGTTGAAGTGAGGGAGGGCCAGGTTTAGGGTGAGGGGGGTCCAGGTTTAGGGTTAGGGTGAGGGAGGGCAAGGGTTAGGGGTTAGGATGAGGGAGGGCCAGGGTTAGAGGTTAGGGTGAGGGGGTCCAGGTTTAGGGTTATGGTGAGGGAGGGCCAGGGTTAGGGGTTAGGGTGAGGGAGGTCCTGGGTTAGTTGTTAGGGTGAGGGAGGTACTGGGTTAGTTGTTAGGGTTGAAGTGAGGGAGGGCCAGGGTTAGGGGTTAGGGTGAGGGGGGTCCAGGTTTAGGGTTAGGGTGAGGGAGGGCCAGGGTTAGGGGTTAGGGTGAGGGAGGGCCAGGGTTAGGGGTTAGGGTGAGGGAGGGCCAGGGTTAGGGGTTAGGGTGAGGGAGGGCCAGGGTTAGGGGTTAGGGTGAGGGAGGGCCAGGGTTAGGAGTTAGGGTGAGGGAGGTCCTGGGTTAGTTGTTAGGGTGAGGGAGGCCCTGTGTTAGTTGTTAGGGTGAGGGAGGTCCAGGGTTAGGGGTTAGGGTGAGGGAGGGCCAAGGTTAGTTGTTAGGGTGAGGGAGGGCCAGGGTTAGGTTTAGAGGGAGGGAGGGCAGGGCAGGGTTAGTGACATCTGTGGGAAGAGGCTGGTGACCTTGTCAGACTGAATGGGTGAGGCAGGAAGGACCAGTCTCCTGTTCCTCCGGAGGAGAGGCATCCCGGAGGATACAGAGAGTCAGAGAGGAGAGGAGGGATCAACACACATGGAAACAGTAGAACTATTTTATGGAAGTTTAAGCCGTCTCACTAAAACAGAATGAAAAACAACTATAAAAAAGACCCAGAGACCAGGCAGAAAACAGGCTGAATACACACTAAATATTCTTCATTTAGAAATGTAGAAGAATGTCTATGGACACTTTGAAGTCATTCCAATTAATCAGAGATCACTAATCACCGCTTTCCAAAACACATTAGTCTATTAAAATGTGCACCAACAATGTTGTGCAATTCTCTTTTTGGGTATAAATATGAATATCAGTTTCTGAAGCCCTCCCTCCCTCCCTCCATACTCTAATCTCCTGTTCATAGTGTGGGACAGCGCGCTCAGCAGGGAACACAGATAGGGCCTCTCTGTCTCTCCTCCTCCTGCTCTGCTTCTCCTCCACCTCTCCTAACGAGGAGCTGTGCAGGGTAATGAGGTAGCTCATCAACACTCTGCTGTGTTACTGCTCACAGGCTTTAATTAGCAGCTTACTGAAGACAGGGAGGAATCAGACAGAGCACAGCTTACTGAAGACAGGGAGGAATCAGACAGCATACTGAAGACAGGGAGGAATCAGACAGCATACTGTAGACAGGGAGGAATCAGACAGCATACTGTAGACAGGGAGGAATCAGACAGCATACTGTAGACAGGGAGGAATCAGACAGCATACTGTAGACAGGGAGGAATCAGACAGCATACTGTAGACAGGGAGGAATCCGACAGCATACTGTAGACAGGGAGGAATCAGACAGCATACTGTAGACAGGGAGGAATCAGACAGAGCACAGCATACTGTAGACATGGAGGAATCAGACAGCATACTGTAGACAGGGAGCAATCAGACAGCATACTGAAGACAGGGGAGGAATCAGACAGTCTACTGTAGACAGGGAGGAATCAGACAGCATACTGTAGACAGGGAGGAATCAGACAACATACTGTAGACAGGGAGGAATCAGACAGAGCACAGCATATTGTAGGCAGGGAGGAATCAGACAGCATACTGTAGACAGGGAGGAATCAGACAGCATACTGTAGACATGGAGGAATCAGACAGCATACTGTAGACAGGGAGGAATCAGACAGAGCACAGCATACTGTAGACAGGGAGGAATCAGACAGCATACTGTAGACAGGGAGGAATCAGACGGCATACTGTAGACAGGGAGGAATCAGACAGCATACTGTAGACAGGGAGGAATCAGACAGCATACTGTAGACAGGGAGGAATCAGACAGCATACTGTAGACAGGGAGGAATCAGACAGCATACTGTAGACAGGGAGGAATCAGACAGCATACTGTAGACAGGGAGGAATCAGACAGTATAATGTAGACAGGGAGGAATCAGACAGCATACTGTAGACAGGGAGGAATCAGACAGCATACTGTAGACAGGGAGGACAGATAGCATACTGTAGACAGGGAGGAATCAGACAGCATACTGAAGACAGGGGAGGAATCAGACAGTATACTGTAGACAGGGAGGAATCAGACAGCATACTGTAGATAGGGAGGAATCAGACAGCATACTGTAGACAGGGAGGAATCAGACAGCATACTGAAGACAGGGGAGGAATCAGACAGTATACTGTAGACAGGGAGGAATCAGACAGAGCACAGCATACTGTAGACAGGGAGGAATCAGACAGCATACTGTAGACAGGGAGGAATCAGACGGCATACTGTAGACAGGGAGGAATCAGACAGCATACTGTAGACAGGGAGGAATCAGACAGCATACTGTAGACAGGGAGGAATCAGACAGCATACTGTAGACAGGGAGGAATCAGACAGCATACTGTAGACAGGGAGGAATCAGACAGCATACTGTAGACAGGGAGGAATCAGACAGTATATTGTAGACAGGGAGGAATCAGACAGCATACTGTAGACAGGGAGGAATCAGACAGCATACTGTAGACAGGGAGGAATCAGACAGCATACTGTAGACAGGGAGGAATCAGACAGCATACTGAAGACAGGGGAGGAATCAGACAGTATACTGTAGACAGGGAGGAATCAGACAGCATACTGTAGACAGGGAGGAATCAGACAGCATACTGTAGACAGGGAGGAATCAGACAGCATACTGAAGACAGGGGAGGAATCAGACAGTATACTGAAGACAGAGGAGGAATCAGACAGCATACTGAAGACAGGGGAGGAATCAGACAGCATACTGTAGACAGGGAGGAATCAGACAGCAAAGAAAAAAAATTGAGAGAGGGGGAATGGAGAGACAGAGAGAAAGAGGAGAGAGAGAGAGACACAGAGAGAGAGAGAGACACAGAGACAGAGAGAGGGAAAGAGGAGAGGGAAAGGAGAGAGAGAGAGAGAGAGAGAGAGAGAGAGAGAGAGAGAGAGAGAGAGAGAGAGAGAGAGAGAGAGAGAGAGAGAGAGAGAGAGGAACAGAAAGAGAGAGAGAGAGAGAGAGAGAAACAGAAAGAGAGAGAGAGAGAGAGAGAGGAGAGAGAGAGAGAGAGAGAGAGACACAGAGATAGAGAGAGGGAAAGAGGAGAGGGAAAGGAGAGAGAGAGAGAGAGAGAGACAGAGAGAGGGAAAGAGGAGAGGGAAAGGAGAGAGAGAGAGAGAGAGAGAGAGAGAGAGAGAGAGAGAGATAGACAGAGAGAGAGAGGGAAAGAGGAGAGGGAAAGGAGAGAGAGAGAGAGAGAGAGAGAGAGAGAGGTGGAGAGATGGAGGGATAGAGAGGGGGACAGAAAGAGGGGGAGAGAGAGAGAAAGTTAGGGAGAGAAAGAGGGATAGAGAGAGAGAGTGAGAGAGCGAAAGAGAGAGATGTGGAGGAAGGGATAGAGAGTGGGATAGAAGGAGAGAGAGAAAGAGGGCTAGAGAGAGGGATGGATTGAGAGGGAGAGAGAAAGATAAGGAGAGAGAGATAGGAAGAGAGAGAAAGACACAGAGAGGGGAGAGAGATGGAGGGAGGGATCGGGAGAAAGAGAGAGAGAGAAACCATTTGGAAACCTACCAAAAAACAATTAGGCAACAACAAATTCAATCCCTTTTTGACAATTTCCTGGGTAAAACATTCCACTGTAATAGTGAAGGTGTAAACTTGGCAGTAGAAAATCTCAACAGTATATTTGACCTCTCAGCTTCCCTATCAAATCTAAAAATCTCAAATAGAAAACCGAAGAAAATGAACAACAATGACAAATGGTTTGATGAACATTGCAAAACTCTAAGAAAGAAATTGAGAAACCTGTCCAACCAAAAACATAGAGACCCAGAAAACCTGAGTCTACGCCTTCACTATGGTGAATCACTTAAACAATACAGAAATACACTACGGAAAAAGAAGAAACAGCACGTCAGAAATCAGCTCAATGTAAGAAGAATCCATAGACTCTAACCACTTCTGGGAAAATTGGATAACACTAAACAAACAACAATCCAAAATGGAGATGTCTGGGTAAACCACTTCTCCAATCTTTTTGGCTCTATAACAAAGAACAAATAGCAAAAACATATACATGATCAAATACAAATTTTAGAATCAACTATTAAAGACTACCAGAACCCACTGGATTCTCCAATTACCTTGAATGAGCTACAGGACAAAATAAAAACCCTCAAACCCAAAAGGCCTGTGGTGTTGATGGTATCCTTAATGAAATGATCAAATATACAGACAACAAATTCCAATTGGCTATACTAAAACTCTTTAACATTATCCTTAGCTCTGGCATCTTCCCCAATATTTGGAACCAAGGACTGATTACCCCAATCCACAAAAGTGGAGACAAATTTGACCCCAATAATTAATGTGGGATATGCGTCAACAGCAACCTTGCGAAAATCCTCTGCATTATCATTAACAATAGACTGGTACATTTCCTCAGTGAAGACAATGTACTGAGCAAATGTCAAACTGGCTTCCTACCAAATTCCTGTAAAACAGACCATGTATTCACCCTGCACACCTTAATTGACAAACAAACAAACCAAAACAAAGGCAAAGTCTTCTCATGCTTTGTTGATTTCAAAAAAGCCTTCGACTCAATTTGGCATGAGGGTCTGCTATACAAACTGATGGAAAGTGGTGTTGGGGGTAAAACATACAACATTATAAAATCCATGTACACAAACAACAAGTGTGCAAAAAACACACATTTCTTCCCACGGGGCCGTGTGGTGAGACAGGGATGACGCTTAAGCCCCACCCTCTTCAACATAAATATCAACGAATTGGCGCGGGCACTAGAAATGTCTGCAGCACCCGGCCTCACCCTACTAGAATCTGAAGTCAAATGTCTGCTGTTTGCTGATAATCTGGTGCTTCTGTCACCAACCAAGGAGGGCCTACAGCAGCACCTAGATCTTCTGCACAGATTCTGCCAGACCTGGGCCCTGACAGACCAGGGCCTTGACAGTAAATCTCATTAAGACCAAAAATAATGGTGTTCCAAAAAAGGTCCAGTCGCCAGGACCACAAATACAAATTCCATATAGACACCGGTGCCCTAGAGCACACAAAAACTATACATACCTCGGCCTAAACATCAGCACCACAGGTAACTTCCACAAAGCTGTGAACGATCTGAGAGACAAGGCAAGAAGGGCATTCTATGCCATCAAAAGGAACATAAAATTCAACATACCAATTAGGATTTGGCAAAAAAATACTTGAATCAGTCATAGAACCCATTGCCCTTTATGGTTGTGAGGTCTGGGGTCCGCTCACCAACCAAGATTTCACAAAATGGGACAAACACCAAATTGAGACTCTGCACGCAGAATTCTGCAAAAATATCCTCCGTCTGTGTACAACGTAGAACACCAAATAATGCATGCAGAGCAGAATTAGGCCGATACCCACTAATTATCAAAATGCAGAAAAGAGCTGTTAAATTCTACAACCACCTAAAAGGAAGCGATTTCCAAACCATCCATAACAAAGCTATCACCTACAGAGAGATGAACCTGGAGAAGAGTCCCCTAAGCAAGCTGGTCCTGGGGCTCTGTTCACAAACACAAACACACCCTACAGAGCCCCAGGACAACAACACAATTAGACCCAACCAAATCATGAGAAAAAAGATAATTCTTTCCAAAAATAATAAATAATAAGATGGAAATTAATTACTTAAAAATCATACAATGTGATTTTCTGGATTTTTGTTTTTGTTTTAGATTCCGTCTCTCACAGTTGAAGTGTACCTATGATAAAAATGACAGACCACTACATGCTTTGTAAGTAGGAAAACCTGCAAAATCGGCAGTGTATCAAATACTTGCTCTCCCCACTGTATATACATAACATGACATTTGTAATGTCTTTATTCTTTTGAAACTAATGTATGTAAAAATGTAAAACAAACAAAAAAGTGTAATGTTTACTGTTCATTTTTATTGTTTATTTCACTTTATATATTATCTACCTCACTTGCTTTGGCAATGTTAACACATGTTTCCCATGCCAATAAAGCCTCTTGAATTGAATTTGAATTGAGAGAGAGAGAGAGAGAGAGAGGGGGGAGAGAGAGAGAGAGAGAGAGAGAGAGGGGGAGAGAGAGAGAGAGAGAGAGAGAGAGAGGGGGGGAGAGAGAGAGAGAGACATGCTCAACATGAGTGTCACGTCCTGACCTTAGTTCCTTTTCTATGTCTCTATTTTAGTCTGGTCAGGGCGTGAGTTGGGGTGGGCACTCTATGTTGTTGTTCTATGTTTTGTATTTCTATGTTTTTGGCCTGGTATGGTTCCCAATCAGAGGTGGTTCCCAATTTGTTTTTAGAATGAGATAAACACTCAAATCTAAAAAGATTTCCGGACAAGAAGTGATGAACAACTATTCATTCAGAAAATACAAAACTTTGTCCTTAGAAAGATGTTTTATTCCTCTATTTGGTGAGGTCAGCGTGTGATGTGGGCAATCTATGTTTTGTATTTCTTTGGTTTTGACCGACTGTGGTTCCCAATCAGAGGCAGCTGTCTATCGTTGCCTCTGATTGGGAATCATACTTAGGTAGCCTGTTTTCCCACCTGTGTTGTGGGATCTTGTTGTTTGTTAGCTCTGTGAAGCAGAACGTGACGTTTCGTTATTCCTCTTGTTGTTTTTGTTTGGTGTTCTGAGTATTAAAGATCATGAACACTTACAATGCTGCACCTTGGTCTACTTCTTCAGACGAACGTTACAGAGCCTCAGGTTAAGACGTTTTGACTCTAGCTAGCTAACGTTAGCTACACAACAAAGACCTAGCCAGCAGGCTAACAAGCTTGCCAGAAAAAATGTCCAGAACAAACCTAGCAAGGGGAGTTTATACAACTACATCAAACAACCAAACTGAGTGAGTAAACCAAGAAGGAGCACGGACTCTAACTTCATCTTTGTGTGAAGATTTGTCACTCTTTTTGCTGTTATTATTTTATAGCTAAATTAGAGCTAGCAACAGCAGCAGACAGACAAACTGGTTGCCATGGCAACGGGGCACCAGGACAGAGCGGCAGCAGCAGAGCCCACAGGCACCATGTCCCCACTCACCCTCAGCGCTGAATCCATTCTCTACCCTCCAGAAGCCACAAAATGACACAACGAGGAAAGCTTTTGAATAGAAACTACTGAAGGGGAGGTCAGAAACCCTTTTCGCAAACTTCTGCAGACTTCTACAAAAACGGTGACGTGAGTAATCTCATCTTCCTCACTGACCAGCCAAATGCCTGGCGCTCAGCAGTCTGCTCTCACTACCCATCCATAAAGACAGAGAGAATCTGTAATGGGTGGAAGCTGAAAGTTAAAGAGACAGATGACCCTGACAGCACCATGATAACAATCAACCTCTACAAGACTGGGACTGTCATGGTGCAAGGTAACAGACTGGGACTGTCATGGTGCAAGGTAACAGACTGGGACTGTCATGGTTGCAAGGTAACAGACTGGGACTGTCATGGTGCAAGGTAACAGACTGGGACTGTCATGGTGCAAGGTAACAGACTGGGACTGTCATGGTGCAAGGTAACAGACTGGGACTGTCATGGTGCAAGGTAACAGACTGGGACTGTCATGGTGCAAGGTAACAGACTGGGACTGTCATGGTGCAAGGTAACAGACTGGGACTGTCATGGTGCAAGGTAACAGACTGGGACTGTCATGGTGCAAGGTAACAGACTGGGACTGTCATGGTGCAAGGTAACAGACTGGGACTGTCATGGTGCAAGGTAACAGACTGGGACTGTCATGGTGCAAGGTAACAGACTGGGACTGTCATGGTGCAAGGTAACAGACTGGGACTGTCATGGTGCAAGGTAACAGACTGGGACTGTCATGGTGCAAGGTAACAGACTGGGACTGTCATGGTGCAAGGTAACAGACTGGGACTGTCATGGTGCAAGGTAACAGACTGGGACTGTCATGGTGCAAGGTAACAGACTGGGACTGTCATGGTGCAAGGTAACAGACTGGGACTGTCATGGTGCAAGGTAACAGACTGGGACTGTCATGGTGCAAGGTAAACAGACTGGGACTGTCAAATGGTGCAAAGGTAACAGACTGAGGACGGTCCTGGTGGCAAGAGTAACAGACTGGGACTGTCATGGTGCAAGGTAACAGACTTGGGACTGTCATGGTGCAATGGTTAACAGACTGGACTGTCATGGTGCAAGGTTAACAGACTGGGACTCGCATGGTGTCAAAGGTACAGACTGGGACTCTCAAGTGGTGCAAGGTAACAGACTGGGACTCTCATGGTGCAAGGTAACAGACTGGGACTGTCATGGTGCAAGGTAACAGACGGGACTGTTCATGGTGCAAGGTAACAGACTGGCTGTGACTGTCATGGTGCAAGTACAGACTGGGAACTGGTCATGGTGCAAGTTAACAGACTGGGACACTGGTCAGGGTTCAAGGTCAACAGGACTGGGACTGGTCATGGTGCAAGGTAACAGACATGGGACTGTCATGGTGCAAGGTAACAGACTGGGACTGTCATGGTGCAAGGTAACAGACTGGGACTGTCATGGTGCAAGGTAACAGACTGGGACTGTCATGGTGCAAGGTAACAGACTGGGACTGTCATGGTGCAAGGTAACAGACTGGGACTGTCATGGTGCAAGGTAACAGACTGGGACTGTCATGGTGCAAGGTAACAGACTGGGACTGTCATGGTGCAAGGTAACAGACTGGGACTGTCATGGTGCAAGGTAACAGACTGGGACTGTCATGGTGCAAGGTAACAGACTGGGACTGTCATGGTGCAAGGTAACAGACTGGGACTGTCATGGTGCAAGGTAACAGACTGGGACTGTCATGGTGCAAGGTAACAGACTGGGACTGTCATGGTGCAAGGTAACAGACTGGGACTGTCATGGTGCAAGGTAACATTAGGCTGTTTGAAACAGAGTTTCAGACCATTAAGGAGAGAGCAGAGAGAGAGAAGGACACCACCAGTGACATGCCCTCCCACAAGACAAACTCCACCAGCACCACCCTCACGCCTACTCTCCCCACCCAAAAAGGCACATCCTGCACCACCCTCACGCCTACTCTCCCCACCCAAAAAGGCACATCCAGCACATCTCTTCCCACCATAGTGGAGGACACACCCCAGGAGGAGAGAGACCCCTCAGTGCAGAGCAGGCTCAGGCCCTCCTCACCATCATGGCTGACATGAGGGATGAGTTCACCAGACTGGAGGGGGAGGTTGTCCTGCTGAGGGAGAGTGTAAGCAAACAGGAACCAGACATCCTTAGAGGGGCTCCTAACCAAGGTGTAAACAGCCACCAGACATCCTTAGAGGGGCTCCTAACCAAGGTGTAAACAGTCACCAGACATCCACACCTTAGAGGGGCTCATAACCAAGGTGAGGACAGCAACCAGACATCCTTAGAGGGGCTCCTAACCAAGGTGTAAACAGCAACCAGACATCCTTAGAGGGGCTCCTAACCAAGGTGTAAACAGCAACCAGACATCCTTAGAGGGGCTCCTAACCAAGGTGTAATCAGCCACCAGACATCCTTAGAGGGGCTCCTAACCAAGGTGTAAACAGCAACCAGACATCCTTAGAGGGGCTCCTAACCAAGGTGTAAACAGCAACCAGACATCCTTAGAGGGGCTCCTAACCAAGGTGTAAACAGCAACCAGACATCCTTAGAGGGGCTCCTAACCAAGGTGTAAACAGTCACCAGACATCCTTAGAGGGGCTCCTAACCAAGGTGTAAACAGCAACCAGACATCCTTAGAGGGGCTCCTAACCAAGGTGTAAACAGCAACCAGACATCCTTAGAGGGGCTCCTAACCAAGGTGTAAACAGCAACCAGACATCCTTAGAGGGGCTCCTAACCAAGGTGTAAACAGCCACCAGACATCCTTAGAGGGGCTCCTAACCAAGGTGTAAACAGCCACCAGACATCCTTAGAGGGGCTCATAACCAAGGTGTAAACAGCCACCAGACATCCTTAGAGGGGCTCCTAACCAAGGTGTAAACAGCAACCAGACATCCTTAGAGGGGCTCCTAACCAAGGTGTAAACAGCCACCAGACATCCTTAGAGGGGCTCCTAACCAAGGTGTAAACAGCAACCAGACATCTACACCTTAGAGGGGCTCCTAACCAAGGTGTGGACAGAGCAGGACAGCAGCCTTGCAACACAGCTCAGAGGTTCAGCAAGAGAGAGATGGACTCAAGAGAGAGCTGACTGATCTAACCCAGGAGGAGAGAGAGAGCTGACTGATCTAACACAGGAGATGAGAGAGCTGACTGATCTAACACAGGAGATGAGAGAGCTGACTGATCTAACACAGGAGGAGAGAGAGCTGACTGATCTAACACAGGAGGGGAGAGAGCTGACTGATCTAACACAGGAGATGAGAGAGCTGACTGATCTAACACAGGAGGAGAGAGAGAGCTGACTGATCTAACACAGGAGGGGAGAGAGCTGACTGATCTAACACAGGAGGAGAGAGAGCTGACTGATCTAACACAGGAGATGAGAGAGCTGACTGATCTAACAGAGGAGGAGAGAGAGCTCCAAAAAGACAGACAGAGCAGCAATAACGATCTGACCACACTAAGCGAGGAGCTGCAGGAGAGAAAGAGACAGGCTGCAGGAGCATCTAGATGACCACTCCATGACAAAGCAGAGGAGCCGACCTCAACCAGCCAGGCCTCCCCAGCCCTGCCTGCTGCACCCCAGCCCCACAGATCAGCCTCCCACTGACAGCGGCACCGGCAGAGACCAGCCACACCCTTAGCTCCAACACCCACCAGCCCCCCCTCTGCCCCCTCCAGTCCAGAAGAAACAGACCAGCCACACCCCAGCTCCAACACCCACCAGCCCCCCCCCCCCCCCCCCCCCATCCTGTTGATGGACTCAAATGGGAAGTTTGTTCAGGAGAATAAACTTTTCCCTCGACACAAAAGGAGAAAGGTGTGGTTCCCAACAACGCAGAGGGCCATGGAGCTGCTTGATAAGGCCCATCTCGGGTCACCAAGCCACATAATCATACATACCGGAAGCAACGACCTGCGTGCTCAGCAGGAGAGGGAGGCGACTTCACTACGGGGAGTGATCGTGGTGTCAACCCTTCTACAGAGGAAGGACTTCCACCCTGCCACAATCCAAAGAATAAACGCCAGCCTCTCCTGGTACTGTGACCTGCGACCCAACGGACCGTCTCTATGACCGTGTTCACCTGTACAGGGAGACAGTCCCCATTCTTGCCAAGACTCTCCCCCCAGCACCAGCACCCTGGACCCTCCAGCACCAGCACCCTGGACCCCCCCAGCACCAGCACCCTGGACCCCCCCAGCACCAGCAGCCTGGACCTCCCCAGCACCAGCAGCCTGGACCGCACCAGCACCCTGGACCCCCCAGAACCCTGGACCCCCCAGCACCCTGGACCCCTCAGCACCAGCACCCTGGACCCCCCCAGCACCCTGGACCACCCCAGCACCAGCAGCCTGGACCCACCAGCACCCTGGAATCCCCAGCACCAGCACCCTGGACCCCCCCAGCACCAGCACCCTGGACTCCCCTGCACCAGCAGTGTAGCCTAGTGTTTAGAGTGTTGGACTAGTAACCGGAAGGTTGCAAGTTCAAACCCCTGAGCTAACATCTGTCGTTCTGCCCCTGAACAGGCAGTTAACCCACTGTTCCTAGGCTGTCATTGAAGATAAGAATTTGTTCTTAACTGACTTGCCTAGTTAAATAAAGGTTAAATTAAAAAAAGACCCACACAGACGAGGCCTACCCAGAAACCCAGACTTCCTGAAAGAAATTGCTGATGTTGATATTGTAGTAGTACAGGAAACAGTAGTAGTACAGAAAGCAGAGGTGATGTTTCCACTAAATTACAGTAAAAGGAATCAAACAGGGCAGAGACTCAGGTGGAATGGTAATATGGTATGCATCTGAACTAATTCATTCAATCAAATTGATCAAAACAGGAGAATTCTTCATCTGGTTTAAAATCAACAAGAAGACTATCTTAACAGATTAAAACATCTTCCTCTGTGCCACATACATTTCCCCCTCAGAGTCACCCTACGTCAATGAAGAGAGTCCCAATGTCCCCATCCTAGAGGGGAACATTAGTCACTTTCAGGGACCAACAACCACCTAAAAGGAAGCGATTCCCAAACCTTCCATAACAAAGCCATCACCTACAGAGAGATGAACCTGGAGAAGAGTCCCCTAAGCAAGCTGGTCCTGGGGCTCTGTTCACAAACACAAACAGATCCCACAGAGCCCCAGGACAGCAGCACAATTAGACCCAATGAAATCATGAGAAAACAAAAAGATAATTACTTGACACATTGGAAAGAATTACCAAAAAACGGATAAAAATAGAATGCTATTTGGCCCTAAACAGAGAGTACACAGTGGCAGAATACCTGACCACTGTGACTGACCCAAACTTAAGGAAAGCTTTGACTATGTACAGACTCAGTGAGCATAGCCTTGCTATTGAGAAAGGCCGCCGTAGGCAGACATGGCTCTCAAGAGAAGACAGGCTATGTGCTCACTGCCCACAAAATGAGGTGGAAACTGAGCTGCACTTCCTAACTTCCTGCCAAATGTATGACCATATTAGAGACACATATTTCCCTCAGATTACACAGATCCACAAAGAATTTGAAAACAAACCCTATTTTGCTAAACTCCCACATCTACTGGGTGAAATACCACTAGTACTTTAACTATTTACACATCGTTACAACACTGTATATAGACATAATATGACGTTTGAAATGTCTTTATTCTTTGGAATAATTGTTGTTTATTTAACTGTTAAATGTTAAATGTTAACATTTAACATGCCAATAATGTCCTTAATTTGAAATTGATTTGGATTGAACTGAAAGAGAGGGAGAGGGAAAGAGAGGGAGAAAGAGAGAGGGAGAGAGAGGGAGGGAGAGAGAGAAATAGAGAGAGATCGAGAGAGAGAGAAATAGAGAGAGAGAGAGGGAGAGAGAGAGAGAGAGAGAGAGAGAGAGAGAGAGAGGGAGAGGGAGAGAGAAATAGAGAGAGAGCGAGAGAGA
>NC_034187.2:2285871-2360871 GCF_002021735.2 Oncorhynchus kisutch
CAGTGATTTCATGTCTATGTACAGTACTGCCTCCTTTAAGTTGAATTAAGAAGCATTGCCTTGTGCCTAGAAATGTCATTACCCAGAAACCCCAGTTTTAAAGATATGTTCTAATCTGACTAAGAGGGGGTTAATGAAAGTCCACAGAAGTAATAAGGTAGAGATATCAATTTATAGGTGTTTTTACTAATATATACATTTCGTTTATTTGAATCCGAAGTTACCAAATCTCGAATGAAATTTCAGAAGAAACTGAACAACACAGGACCGCACTTTAATGTAATCTACTCTACTGTAATCTACTCTATTGTACTCTACTCTACTGTAATCTAATCTACTGTATTCTACTGTACTGGAATCTACTCTACTGTACTCTACTCTACTGTAATCTACTCTACTGTACTCTACTCTACTGTACTCTACTCTACTGTACTCTACTCTACTGTACTCTACTATAATCTACTCTACTGTACACTACTCTACTGTACTCTACTGTAATCTACTCTACTGTACACTACTCTACTGTACTCTACTGTACTGGAATCTACTCTACTGGAATCTACTCTACTGGAATCTACTCTACTGGAATCTACTGTACTGTAATCTACTCTATAATCTACTGTACTGTACTCTAAGTTAATCTACTCTACTGTAATCTACTGTACTGCAATCTACTGTACTGTAATCTACTCTACTGTATTGTACTTTACTCTACTGTATTAAATCTAATCTACTCTACTGTAATCTACTGTACTGTAATCTCCTCCCTCCCTCCCTCCCTCCCTCCCTCCCTCCCTCCCTCCCTCCCTCCCTCCCTCCCTCCCTCCCTCCCTCCCTCCCTCCCTCCCTCCTCTCCTCTCCTCTCCTCTCCTCTCCTCCCCTCCCCTCCCCTCCCCTCCCCCCTCTTCCACTCCACTCCTCTCCTCCACTCCACTCCTCTCTGCATAGATTGTTGTAACCTTTGACTCCCCAGACATCTGGTCCCAGCCCCCCACCTCACCTCTGACCAATCAACACACCCGGAACACATTGCAGTGTCGGCTTTCAAAAACAACACAGCAGCTCTACTACTGCATCCAGAGGTGCAAGAATGTGTGTTCTGTGTGTGTGTGTTCTGTGTGTGTGTGTGTGTGTGTGTGTGTTCTGTGTGTGTTTGTGTGTGTTCTGTGTGTGTGTGTGTGTGTGTTCTGTGTGTGTTCTGTGTGTGTTTGTGTGTGTTCTGTGTGTGTGTTTGTGTGTGTTCTGTGCGTTCTTGTGCTCGGTGTGTGTATTCTGAGTGTGTGTGTGTGTTATATATGTATTGTGTGTGTTGTGTGTATTGTGTGTATTGTGAGTGTGTGTGTGTGTGTTGTGTGTATTGTGTGTATTGTGTGCGTGTAGTGTGTGTGTGTGTGTGTATATTGTGTGTATTGTGTGTGTAGTGTGTGTGTTACCTGAGCATTGTAGCTGCTGGAGAAGGGTCCCATGTTTAACATGATAAAGGAACAACACCCAACGCTGTAAAGAAGTTACGAAGAAGTTGTAGTGAGCCTTCAGACCACTAAAGCCCTTTAGTACGACAGCGTACCAATGAATGAGTTGTGAGGTGTAGTATACTAAGGATATGACACGGTATGTAACACGCAGTTCGGCTGTGTTTTATGCGGTTACATCAGACGGTTCTGTATGGCCTATCCTGCTCTAATTAGGCCATCATCTGCATATCCCGGGTGTGTGTGCATGCTAGTGTGCGTCCCTGAGCATGTGTGTGTGAAAATGGGCCAGACAGACTCTACTCCAGTGTGATCATTAGGGCATGTTGAGGCCGTGTCTAGCCTGGTGGGGTACACGGGGCGCTGGGAGGTGGGGCGCCATCACATCTGCCCCCACAACTCCACACCTCATCACATCCCAGGAGCAACTCTTTCCCCTTGAGATTAGACCTACTGTCACTAAGAGAGACAGTATGTTGAGGCCGTGTCTAGCCTGGTAGGGGACACGGGGCGCTGGGAGGGGGGACGCCATCACATCTGCCCCCACAACTCCACACCTCATCACATCCCAGGAGCAACCCCTTCCCCTTGAGATTAGACCTACTGTCACTAAGAGAGACAGTATGTTGAGGCCGTGTCTAGCCTGGTAGGGGACACGGGGCGCTGGGACGGGGGACGCCATCACATCCCAGGAGCAACCCCTTCCCCTTGAGATTAGACCTACTGTCACTAAGAGAGACAGTATGTTGAGGCCGTGCCTAGCCTGGTGGGGGACACGGGGCGCTGGGAGGGGGGACACCCCCCCCACCATTACTGACATCAAACAGTCTGATGACAGCTTCATCATGTTGGGAACCAGGGCCCTGAAGGGTCTGACGCTGGGAACCAGGGCCCAGAAGGGTCTGACGTTGTGAACCAGGGCCCTGAAGGGTCTGGCGCTGGAGGGGGGATGCTCCCCACCATTACTGACATCAAACAGTCTGATGACAGCTTCATCACGTTCCGACACTGGGAACCAGGGCCCTGAAGGGTCTGACGCTGGGAACCAGGGCCCTGAAGGGTCTGACGCTGGGAACCAGGGCCCTGAAGGGTCCGACGTTGGGAACCAGGGCCCTGAAGGGTCTGGCGCTGGGAGGGGGGACGCCCCCCCACCATTACTGACATCAAACAGTCTGTTGACAGCTTTATCACGTTGGGAACCAGGGCCCTGAAGGGTCCGACGCTGGGAACCAGGGCCCTGAAGGGTCCGACGCTGGGAACCAGGGCCCTGAAGGGTCCGACGTTGGGAACCAGGGCCCTGAAGGTTCCGACGCAGGGAATCAGGGCCCCGAAGGGTCCGACGCTGGGAACCAGGGCCCTGAAGGTTCCGACATCCCTTTACCACAACACAGCCCTGTTAGAGACCTTTACCACAACACAGCCCTGTTAGAGACCTTTACCACAACACAGCCCTGTCAGAGACCTTTACCACAACACAGCCCTGTCAGAGACCTTTACCACCTCACCACAACACAGCCCTGTTAGAGACCTTTACCACAACACAGCCCTGTTAGAGACCTTTACCACAACACAGCCCTGTTAGAGACCTTTACCACAACACAGCCCTGTTAGAGACCTTTACCACAACACAGCCATGTTAGAGACCTTTACCACCTCACCACAACACAGCCCTGTTAGAGACCTTTACCACAACACAGCCCTGTTAGAGACCATTACCACAACACAGCCCTGTTAGAGACCTTTACCACAACACAGCCCTGTTAGAGACCTTTACCACAACACAGCCCTGTCAGAGACCTTTACCACCTCACCACAACACAGCCCTGTTAGAGACCTTTACCACAACACAGCCCTGTTAGAGACCTTTACCACAACACAGCCCTGTTAGAGACCTTTACCACAACACAGCCCTGTCAGAGACCTTTACCACCTCACCACAACACAGCCCTGTTAGAGACCTTTACCACAACACAGCCCTGTTAGAGACCTTTACCACAACACAGCCCTGTTAGAGACCTTTACCACAACACAACCCTGTTAGAGACCTTTACCACAACACAGCCCTGTTAGAGACCTTTACCACAACACAGCCATGTTAGAGACCATTACCACAACACAGCCCTGTTAGAGACCTTTACCACAACACAGCCCTGTTAGAGACCATTACCACAACACAGCCCTGTTAGAGACCTTTACCACAACACAGCCCTGTTAGAGACCTTTACCACAACACAGCCCTGTTAGAGACCTTTACCACAACACAGCCCTGTTAGAGCCCTTGACCACAACACAGCCCTGTTAGAGACATTGACCACCTCACCACAACACAGCCCTGTTAGTGACCTTGACCACAACACAGCCCTGTTAGAGACCTTTACCACAACACAGCCCTGTTAGAGACCTTGACCACCTCACCACAGCCCTGTTAGAGACCTTGACCACCTCACCACAACACAGCCCTTGACCACAACACAGCCCTGTTAGAGACCTTGACCACAACACAGCCCTGTTAGAGACCTTTACCACAATACAGCCCTGTTAGAGACCTTGACCACAACACAGCCCCGTTAGAGACCTTGACCACAACACAGCCTTGTTAGAGACCTTGACCACAACACAGCCCTGTTAGAGACCTTGACCACCTCACCACAATACAGACCTGTTAGAGACCTTGACCACAACACAGCCCTGTCAGAGACCTTTACCACCTCACCACAACACAGCCTTGACAATGTGACTTTTATCAATATATTCAGATCTATTTACTCTCAGATTCGAAACTGCTAATTAGAATCAAGGTAGACATGATTTGAAACTACAAATCCCTGCAAGCTCCTGCACATCATCTCTAGCTGACACCTTTGCTAACATGTATTGTGTCCACTTAGAACTGGCACAAGACAGTTCACAGAATTGTTCATGTATTACTACATTTAACTAACATTAGACAGTTCATCCAGAGATTCTTACCTTTGTCTCGATTCGGCCATCTTGTCCAGGTCATCATGGTAATTGTAGTTCTTTATGATATCAGCAGCTAATTAGCATTTCATTTTTAGGTGGGTGTGGGGTAATCCAGGTGAATATTTTGATCAAAGTCAGCTTGTCCTAGAGATGTTTACACAGTTATCAAAACGACACGCTGCACAAAACACAGCCCTTATTAAATGAATGGTGGGGAAATGATTGGAACCATTTCCTTGTTTGACCACTAGGTTTTATGGGTATTATGACTCATACTGAGTGGGTATTATGGGTATTATGACTACTGTACTGCAGCCTGTTGATTCATGAGGACCTACAGGATTCAACCTTGCTCTGAGCACAGTTCTTCACTGTGAGAATAAAGACTTTGTGCCTCTGAGAAGTGAGTCAGTTCCTACCCCAGAGACAAACAAGGGGCTGGGGTCTCTCACGTTCTGGAAGTGCGATAGAACTGAGAGAGAGAGAGAGAGAAGAGAGAGAGAGAGAGAGAGAGAAATGGACAGCAACAGAGAGAGAGAGAGAGGAGAGAGAGAAAGAAATGGACAGCAACAGAGAGAAAGAGAGGAGAGAGAGAAAAATGGACAGCAAGAGAGAGAGAGAGAGAAATGGACAGTGACAGACGGAGAGAGAGGAGAGAGAGAGAAATCGACAGTGACAGACAGAGAGAGAAATCGACAGTGACAGACAGAGGGAGAAATCGACAGTGACAGACAGAGGGAGAAATCGACAGTGACAGACAGAGAGAGAGGAGAGAGAGGAGAGAGCTCCTTCCAACGTGCAGCACCCTCCTCCAGACAGACGCTCTTAACAGCTGTTGTACCACACCAGGTGGATCAACCATGTGGAGTGAAATAACCTGCTCGTTAATACCTGCTACAGCAGGTAAAAGCTTCTTTATACTTTTCACAACCTGCCTCTTCTTCTTCTTCCAGCACTAAAACAGCCAATCCCCTCGCATCACAAGCAATTAATTTAAATGACTTTTAAAAAGGTTGTTTACGGAATGTTTTTTTGTCATTTATCTGAGCATAAGGAGGGATTGTAAGGGTTGACACGTAGAGAGACACAACAGCTTTTCCTGGAGCAGCTCCAGCAGCCAACCTCATTATACGTATTACTGAAGACGTGAACGTGGATTAGTGTCTGTCTGTCTGGCACCTACCAACATGTAACTATGCAGAATCACTGAAAACTGGACTTGTAATATACACTGCGTGTACAAGGCATTATTAAGAACACCTTCCCACTATTGATTTGAACTTGCCTACCTGGTCAGGTTGGGACAGATTCAGAACTAACCTACCTGGTGAGGTTGGGACGGCTTTAGAACTAACCTACCTGGTGAGGTTGGGACAGCTTCAGAACTAACCCTAGTGAGGTTGGGACGGCTTCAGAACTAACCCTGGTCAGGGTGGGACGGCTTTAGAACTAACCTACCTGGTGAGGTTGGGACGGCTTTAGAACTAACCTACCTGGTGAGGTTGGGACAGCTTCAGAACTAACCTACCTGGTGAGGTTGGGACAGCTTCAGAACTAACCTACCTGGTGAGGTTGGGACAGCTTCAGAACTAACCTACCTGGTGAGGTTGGGACGGCTTTAGAACTAACTTACCTGGTGAGTTTGGGACGGCTTCAGAACTAACCTACCTGGTCAGCTTGGGACGGCTTTAGAACTAACCTACCTGGTCAGCTTGGGACGGCTTTAGAACTAACCTACCTGGTGAGGTTGGGACAGCTTCAGAACTAACCCTGGTGAGGCTGGGACAGCATCAGAACTAACCCTGGTGAGGTTGGGACAGCATCAGAACTAACCTACCTGGTGAATGGGTGTGTCGAAATTAAAGAGACCAGAGCCAGATGTTCCCTCTCTCACGTGATCATGCCAGATATTGGTCAAGTTCCCCATCAACCAATGGTTGCGTGCCATATCATCGACTGTGTCATCGACTGGAAAATTGCTATTACCTATGACGTGGTTAGCTTGTACATAAAACACCTAGCCGTGCATTATAAGGTCTGGTTGAGAGTCAGCTTCGACTGGACAGAAGAAAGCATTCATTATGGTGGAACCGTGAGCTCATTAGAGAGGGAACGCTCACTTACACAGACAGGAAACTTTGAAAAAGAAAAACAGTGTTTATGATAACTGTCTTGAGTCGTTCATCTTAATAAATATCCACCATATTGAAGTCTCTCACACACTCAGCCCTCCTCTACTCTCACCAGCTGGCAGCTGCACCCGTTTAGTAATTCATTATTTTATGAAATCATTCATTAAAATTTTGATCCATACTACTGTTGATTAACTTAGGTCTAAAGAAGTTCACTTGTGACATTCTCGCTCATTGATACACTGTTGCAGTTAGTTCACCACTATGACTTTTTTTCTTCCAGATACACCACACTACATGACAAAAGAAATAGGGCTGCATGCAGAATTTATTTTTTGTGTCACGTCCTGACCTTAGATCCTGTTTTATGTTTCTATTTTGGTTTGGTCTGGGCGTGAGTTGGGGTGGGCATTCTATGTTGTTCATTCTATGTTTTGTTCTGTGTGGTGTATTTCTATGTGTTTGGCCTGGTATGGTTCCCAATCAGAGGCAGCTGTCAATCGTTGTCTCTGATTGAGAACCATACTTAGGCAACCTTTTCTCCACCTGTGTTAGTGGGTAGTTGTTTTCTGTACCAGACAGAAATGTTTCGGTCATTCTCTTTTGTTGTTATTCAGTGGTCAGTTTATTTAATTAAATTTACGATGAACACTTACCACGCTGCGTGTTGGTCCGATGATTCCTATTCCTCATCATCAGACGAAGAGGAGAGTCGTTACACCCTGTGAATGAACCCAGGTTCTTCCATGTTGGAATGCTAGGTGGCGTGTTGCAGATGTGGCTAAACTGACTTTACTGCTACATCTGTTACTTTGGAAACGTACATCCTAGTCATGAAACTATAAACCAGTGGGTTATAGGTAATGTAGTTCTTTTTTAAAAACATTTTCAACCAATAACATCAACTTTAAACCCAGGATTGCTGATGCTATGTATAGGCCATAGAGCCCCCACAGTGGAGGTGTCATAATACCCATAAAACCCAGCAGTCAAATAGGGAAACGGTTCCAATCATTTTTCCCATAGGGAAATACTCCAAATGAAATAAGGGCTTTTTAATAACGTCACGCCAGGCTGACTTTTGTCAATATATTACACGTAGATTTGAAAATCCCAGCAAGCTCCTGCACCTCATCGCTAGCTGACTGTAACGGCTTTCTTGTGGTGAAGGAGAGTCAGACCAAAATGCGGCGTGATGATGATTCATGTTATTTTAATGAAGGAAGAAACTATACATGAATAAACTACAAAATAATGAAATGTGAAAACTGAAACAGCCCTATCTGGTGCAAACACAAAGACAGGAACAAGGACAATCACCCACGAAACACTCAAAGAATATGGCTGCCTAAATATGGTTCCCAATCAGAGACAACGAGAATCACCTGCCTCTGATTGAGAACCACTTCAGACAGCCATAGATTTAACTAGAACACCCCACTAAGCTACAATCCCAATACCAACACAAAACCCCAAGACAAAATACACCACAATACAAAAACCCCATGCCACACCCTGGCCTGACCAAATAAATGAAGATAAACACAAAATACTTCGACCAGGGCGTGACACTGACACCTTTGTTAACAGGTATTGAGCCCATTTAAAACTTACACAAGACAGTTCACAGAATTGTCAATTTAAAGAAATAGCTCATTTATTTATTTCTAAATTTAGCTAACATTAGATAGTTAATCCAGAGATGATTCCCTTTGCCTAGCAGTCTCACCCAGATCATCATGGCATTTGTAGTTCTTTATGATAGCCACATTAGCAGCTAATTAGCATTTCATTTTTGGTGGGGAAATACAGGTGAAAATATTGAGAAATCACCTTGTCCTAAAGAGACTTAAACGGTTATCAAAATGTCACATCAGGGTAAAACTACACAACACAGCCCTTCTTTTTTGTTGTTGTTGCCCCTTTTCGTTATATCCAATTGGACAAATTTGTCTCATCGCAACTCCCCAAAGACTGAGCCATGCGTCCTCCGAAACACGCCCCTGCCAAGTTGCACTGCTTTTTGACACACTGCTCACTGCTCACTGAAGTCAGCTGAGAAAACACTGTTCAACTGACAACTGAAGTCAGCTTGCCGGCACCCGACCCACCACAAGAAGTTGCTAGAGCACTATGAGCCAAGGAAATCCCCCGAGCCAAACCCTCCCCTAACCCGGACGACGCTGGGCCAAACCCTCCCCTAACCCGGACGACGCTGGGCCAAACCCTCCCCTAACCCGGACGACGCTGGGCCAAACCCTCCCCTAACCCGGACGACGCTGGGCCAAACCGTCCCTTAACCCGGACGACGCTGGGCCAAACCCTCCCCTAACCCGGACGACGCTGGGCCAAACCCTCCCCTAACCCGGACGACGCTGAGCCAAACCCTCCCTTAACCCGGACGACGCTGGGCCAAACCCTCCCCTAACCCGGACGACGCTGGGCCAAACCCTCCCTTAACCCGGACGACGTCCTAACCCGGACGACGCTGGGCCAAACCCTCCCTTAACCCGGACGACGTCCTAACCCGGACAACGCTGGGCCAAACCCTGCCCTAACCCGGATGACGTCCTAACCCGGACGACGCTGGGCCAAACCCTCCCTTAACCCGGACGACGCTGGGCCAAACCCTCCCCTAACCCGGACGACGCTGGGCCAAACCCTCCCCTCCCTAACCCGGACGACGCTGGGCCAAACCCTCCCCTAACCCGGACGATGCTGGGCCAAACCCTCCCCTAACCCTGATGACGTCCTAACCCGGACGACGCTGGGCCAAACCCTCCCCTAACCCAGACGAAGCTGGGCCAAACCCTCCCCTAACCCGGACAACGCTGGGCCAAACCCTCCCCTAACCCGGACGACGTCCTAACCCGGACGACGCTGGGCCAAACCCTCCCCTAACCCGGACGACGTCCTAACCCGGACAACGCTGGGCCAAACCCTCCCCTAACCCGGACGACATCCTAACCCGGACGACGCTGGGCCAAACCCTCCCCTAACCCGGACGACGCTGGGCCAAACCCTCCCCTAACCCGGACGACGCTGGGTCAAACCCTCCCCTAACCCGGACGACGCTGGGCCAAACCCTCCTCTAACCCAGATGACGCTGGGCCAAACCCTCCCCTAACCCGGACGACGCTGGGCCAAACCCTCCCCTAACCCGGACGACGCTGGGCCAAACCCTCCCCTAACCCGGACGACACTGGGCCAAACCCTCCCTTAACCCGGACGACGCTGGGACAAACCCTCCCCTAACCCGGATGACGCTGGGCCAAACCCTCCCCTAACCCGGACGACGCTGAGCCAAACCCTCCCTTAACCCGGACGACGCTGGGCCAAACCCTCCCCTAACCCGGACGACGCTGGGCCAAACCGTCCCTTAACCCGGACGACGCTGGGCCAAACCCTCCCCTAACCCGGACGACGCTGGGCCAAACCCTCCCCTAACCCGGACGACGCTGAGCCAAACCCTCCCTTAACCCGGACGACGCTGGGCCAAACCCTCCCCTAACCCGGACGACGCTGGGCCAAACCCTCCCTTAACCCGGACGACGTCCTAACCCGGACGACGCTGGGCCAAACCCTCCCTTAACCCGGACGACGTCCTAACCCGGACAACGCTGGGCCAAACCCTCCCCTAACCCGGATGACGTCCTAACCCGGACGACGCTGGGCCAAACCCTCCCTTAACCCGGACGACGCTGGGCCAAACCCTCCCCTAACCCGGACGACGCTGGGCCAAACCCTCCCCTAACCCGGACGACGCTGGGCCAAACCCTCCCCTAACCCGGACGATGCTGGGCCAAACCCTCCCCTAACCCTGATGACGTCCTAACCCGGACGACGCTGGGCCAAACCCTCCCCTAACCCAGACGAAGCTGGGCCAAACCCTCCCCTAACCCGGACAACGCTGGGCCAAACCCTCCCCTAACCCGGACGACGTCCTAACCCGGACGACGCTGGGCCAAACCCTCCCCTAACCCGGACGACGTCCTAACCCGGACAACGCTGGGCCAAACCCTCCCCTAACCCGGACGACATCCTAACCCGGACGACGCTGGGCCAAACCCTCCCCTAACCCGGACGACGCTGGGCCAAACCCTCCCCTAACCCGGACGACGCTGGGTCAAACCCTCCCCTAACCCGGACGACGCTGGGCCAAACCCTCCTCTAACCCAGATGACGCTGGGCCAAACCCTCCCCTAACCCGGACGACGCTGGGCCAAACCCTCCCCTAACCCGGACGACGCTGGGCCAAACCCTCCCCTAACCCGGACGACACTGGGCCAAACCCTCCCTTAACCCGGACGACGCTGGGCCAAACCCTCCCCTAACCCGGATGACGCTGGGCCAAACCCTCCCCTAACCCGGACGACGCTGAGCCAAACCCTCCCTTAACCCGGACGACGCTGGGCCAAACCCTCCCCTAACCCGGACGACGCTGGGCCAAACCCTCCCTTAACCCGGACGACGTCCTAACCCGGACGACGCTGGGCCAAACCCTCCCTTAACCCGGACGACGTCCTAACCCGGACAACGCTGGGCCAAACCCTCCCCTAACCCGGACGACGTCCTAACCCGGACGACGCTGGGCCAAACCCTCCCTTAACCCGGACGACGCTGGGCCAAACCCTCCCCTAACCCGGACGACGCTGGGCCAAACCCTCCCCTAACCCGGACGACGCTGGGCCAAACCCTCCCCTAACCCGGACGACGCTGGGCCAAACCCTCCCCTAACCCTGATGACGTCCTAACCCGGACGACGCTGGGCCAAACCCTCCCCTAACCCAGACGAAGCTGGGCCAAACCCTCCCCTAACCCGGACAACGCTGGGCCAAACCCTCCCCTAACCCGGACGACGTCCTAACCCGGACGACGCTGGGCCAAACCCTCCCCTAACCCGGACGACGTCCTAACCCGGACAACGCTGGGCCAAACCCTCCCCTAACCCGGACGACATCCTAACCCGGACGACGCTGGGCCAAACCCTCCCCTAACCCGGACGACGCTGGGCCAAACCCTCCCCTAACCCGGACGACGCTGGGTCAAACCCTCCCCTAACCCGGACGGCGCTGGGCCAAACCCTCCTCTAACCCAGATGACGCTGGGCCAAACCCTCCCCTAACCCGGACGACGCTGGGCCACACCCTCCCCTAACCCGGACGACGCTGGGCCAAACCCTCCCCTAACCCGGACGACGCTGGGCCAAACCCTCCCTTAACCCGGACGACGCTGGGCCAAACCCTCCCCTAACCCGGACGACGCTGGGCCAAACCCTCCTCTAACCCAGACGACGCTGGGCCAAACCCTCCTCTAACCCGGACAACGCTGGGCCAAACCCTCCCCTAACCCGGACGACGTCCTAACCCGGACGATGCTGGGCCAAACCCTCCCCTAACCCGGACGACGTCCTAACCCGGACAACGCTGGGCCAAACCCTC
Source organism: Oncorhynchus kisutch (assembly GCF_002021735.2). Lineage (NCBI taxonomy): Eukaryota > Metazoa > Chordata > Actinopteri > Salmoniformes > Salmonidae > Oncorhynchus > Oncorhynchus kisutch. The sequence goes on from NC_034187.2 coordinate 2,297,881, forward strand.
CCCTAACCCGGACGACGTCCTAACCCGGACGACGCTGGGCCAAACCCTCCCCTAACCCGGACGACGCTGGGCCAAACCCTCCCCTAACCCGGACGACGCTGGGCCAAACCCTCCCCTAACCTGGACGACGCTGGGCCAAACCCTCCCCTAACCCGGACGACGCTGGGCCAAACCCTCCTCTAACCCAGATGACGCTGGACCAAACCTTCCCCTAACCCAGATGACGCTGGGCCAATTGTGCGATCGAAGCCACTGGTCGGCCATATTGGCAGTCCCTAGAAGGCGCAGTCCTCCATAGGAATGAATGGAATTCTACATGTGTTTAGTACTTTTTTGTTGTAGTGGAGACAGAAACATTAGTACTCTTAAAAAAATACTTTAAGGATTTTTAAAATTTTTGTTATGTTTAGCTCACATAATATAATTTAAAAGTATGAATTAAGGTAATAGAAGAAATGTGGCAAAAACTAATGTGACATTAATACATGCATTTCTATAACTTCTTAAATACTTTTTACAATGGAGGAGTTCCAAGATGGAGGCACGGTGATTCAACAGCGCCCCCTATCAGTCATCTAGTGTATATATAAATCAATGGTGGGGGAGTTCCAAGATGGCTTCCATACAACATAAGTCATCCAGGGTTAACGCACATCCAGGGTTAAGGCACATCCAGAGTTAACACTCATCCAGGGTTAACACATCCAGGGTTAACACATCCAGGGTTAACACATCCAGGGTTAACACACACATCCAGGGTTAACACACATCCAGGGTTAACACTCATCCAGGGTTAACACTCATCCAGGGTTAACACTCATCCAGGGTTAACTCATCCAGGGTTAAGGCACATCCAGGGTTAACACTCATCCAGGGTTAACACTCATCCAGGGTTAACACACACATCCAGGGTTAACACACATCCAGGGTTAACACACACATCCAGGGTTAACACACACATCCAGGGTTAGCACACACATCCAGGGTTAACGCACATCCAGGGTTAACACTCATCCAGGGTTAACACATCCAGGGTTAACACATCCAGGGTTAACACATCCAGGGTTAACACTCATCCAGGGTTAACACTCATCCAGGGTTAACACTCATCCAGGGTTAACACACATCCAGGGTTAACACACATCCAGGGTTAAAGCACATCCAGGGTTAACACTCATCCAGGGTTAACACACATCCAGGGTTAAGGCACATCCAGGGTTAAGGCACATCCAGGGTTAAGGCACATCCAGGGTTAACACACATCCAGGGTTAAGGCACATCCAGGGTTCAGGCACATCCAGGGTTAACGCACCCAGGGTTAAGGCACATCCAGGGTTAACACACTCATCCAGGGTTAACACACTCATCCAGGGTTAAGGCACATCCAGGGTTAAGGCACATCCAGGGTTAACGCACCTAGGGTTTCAAGCCAGAGGAGGATATTGACTCCATTTCCCACACAACCTCTATTGCACATTTCTATTTGTACAGAACAGGTGAAAGTCTGTTAAATGTTAATGCGATAGGCAGCTTAGAAATAGCTTACATAGAACATATCTACCGCTTCTTAGACCTGCTCTCAACGGGAATGACAAATTTATAACACACATTTCTATGTGAATTTGGTCGGGTCCCCCAAAAAGTTACATATTGTAGCTTTTAACCTATCACAAAATAAAAATCTGAAACTAGATCTCAAATCCCAAACCCTGGCCTGGTCTACTTAGTCTGCTCCACAAGCGTTCAGGATGTCTCAAAAAATGTATCTCAGTAACTTTCTGGTGTCTGCTTGTTAATGTCAAGATGCTGAGTTGGAAGCGTCGATGCAAAGTTGGTGAAGACAAAAGTTCTGAATGGACACAACAGCAGTAGCGAAAACTGGAACAAAAAGCAAACTGTCTAAAATTGGAGGATAACTGTTTGATTGATTGATTGTTGAGTCAGGATGCATATGTGGAAAACCTGTTTTGAGATGTTGAAAATGTTAAAGTTTGCGCTGGGTCTGTCAGAGAGACCAGAAGTGGTCTTATTTTTGATTGATTGTATTTCTGAAGAGCAGAGGAAGATAGCAGTGAGCCTCCAACAAGAATTCGGACAACAGAAGTTTTGTGTTTTGAACTTCGGCGTAGAACACCAGTCAAAGGAGTCATCTCAGGGGTGACGACGGATGTTCAGGTTGAACACCTGAAGAGAATTCTTGGTGTGGTTGATGCCCGGCGTCTGACCCTCTGTGTGAAAGGAGAAAAAGAAGCCTGTCGGTCCTGTTTTATGATATAGAACAAATACCTACTCATGTGAAGCTTGGTTCATACATTAGCAGTGTAGGAACTGTAAAGGATTGGGCCTTGTTTCAAGTGTGTGCAGACGGACAGAGTATATTGAAGGACGGTTTGTAGATGGACGACGGTGGGGATCCTGAGTTCCTGGAGTGCCCTGTAAGGGTGAAGGAGATTCAGGTGGTAAAAGTTAGAGTGGCAGCAGTGTATGTGCAACGTTTTAGACTGATCCAATGAACCATTGCATATCTGTTCAAAATGTTGTATCAAGACTACCCAAATGTGCCTAATATGTTTATTAATAACTTTTCAAGGTCATAACTGAGCCACTCTCCTCAAACAATAGCATGGTATTCTTTCACTGCCATAAACATAACAGACATATACCAGGAGCTGTGCCAGGCCTGTTGACTCATCCAGCTGTAACAGACATATACCAGGAGCTGTGCCAGGCCCGCCACGTCTGTTGACTCATCCAGCTGTAACAGACATATACCAGGAGCTGTGCCAGGCCTGTTGACTCATCCAGCTGGAACAGACATATACCAGGAGCTGTGCCAGGCCCGCCACGTCTGTTGACTCATCCAGCTGTAACAGACATATACCAGGAGCTGTGCCACGTCTGTTGACTCATCCAGCTGTAACAGACATATACCAGGAGCTGTGCCAGGCCTGTTGACTCATCCAGCTGTAACAGACATATACCAGGAGCTGTGCCAGGCCTGTTGACTCATCCAGCTGTAACAGACATATACCAGGAGCTGTGCCAGGCCTGTTGACTCATCCAGCTGTAACAGACATATACCAGGAGCTGTGCCAGGCCTGTTGACTCATCCAGCTGTAACAGACATATACCAGGAGCTGTGCCAGGCCATGTCTGACTCATCCAGCTGTAACAGACATATACCAGGAGCTGTGCCAGGCCACGTCTGACTCATCCAGCTGTAACGGACATATACCAGGAGCTGTGCCAGGCCACGTCTGACTCATCCAGCTGGAACAGACATATACCAGGAGCTGTGCCAGGCCCGCCACGTCTGTTGACTCATCCAGCTGGAACAGACATATACCAGGAGCTGTGCCAGGCCACGTCTGACTCATCCAGCTGTAACAGACATATACCAGGAGCTGTGCCAGGCCTGTTGACTCATCCAGCTGGAACAGACATATACCAGGAGCTGTGCCAGGCCTGTTGACTCATCCAGCTGTAACAGACATATACCAGGAGCTGTGCCAGGCCTGTTGACTCATCCAGCTGGAACAGACATATACCAGGAGCTGTGCCAGGCCCTGTTGACTCATCCAGCTGGAACAGACATATACCAGGAGCTGTGCCAGGCCACGTCTGACTCATCCAGCTGTAACAGACATATACCAGGAGCTGTGCCAGGCCTGTTGACTCATCCAGCTGGAACAGACATATACCAGGAGCTGTGCCAGGCCACGTCTGACTCATCCAGCTGTAACAGACATATACCAGGAGCTGTGCCAGGCCCTGTTGACTCATCCAGCTGGAACAGACATATACCAGGAGCTGTGCCAGGCCACGTCTGTTGACTCATCCAGCTGTAACGGACATATACCAGGAGCTGTGCCAGGCCCGCCACGTCTGTTGACTCATCCAGCTGGAACAGACATATACCAGGAGCTGTGCCAGGCCCTGTTGACTCATCCAGCTGGAACAGACATATACCAGGAGCCTTTTCCCCCAGCATTGTCCCAGTCATCTCTGCGGTAGCAGGAAGAATGAAGTCCTCCACAATAGTATGGGGCATCGCCTGTCCAAGCCACTCGGGAGCTCACCATATAAGACGCTTCTAGCCCCTTCTTAATAATGGTATCTGTTGCTTTTATACATGTCTTACTAAATTCTCCCTCAAACTCCCGTGGCTTATTTCCCAATTGGTGTGTTTTGTACCTAAATGTCCCCGCGAGAGTGAAGATTTCATCGAGTTGTGAGATAGTACTTTCACACATATAACTGTGGCTGAGGAAAGGCACTACTCCCAATATGAGTGAAGCCCAAATCAATGTAGTTCTCATCATTTGATTCCTTCAAAAGGGAGGGAGTCACCAGCGTGAGATAGAGAGATCAGAACAACTAAAAGGTGTGATTGCTTTCATTTCCTTTTTCAAAACACACAGGCACACTCAGGCACACTCACACACACACACACACAGGCATGCACACAGACACACACACCAACACACACAGGCACACTCACACACACACACAGGCATGCACACAAACACACACGCGCAAACACAGGCACACACACACAAAATGCAATTGCTCGTAAGAGATCAAACATTCGTAGGAAACAAAAACACAGTCAAGAAAAAAGGATGAAACAACAGCAAATCGTCCACCACCCGTCTGTTAGTTAATCTAATATATCACCCTCGTCTGTTAGTTAATCTAAATTATCACCCTCGTCTGTTAGTTAATCTAATATATCACCCTCGTCTGTTAGTTAATCTAAATTATCACCCTCGTCTGTTAGTTAATCTAATATATCACCCTCGTCTGTTAGTTAATCTTATATGTTACCCTCGTCTGTTAGTTAATCTAAATTATCACCCTCGTCTGTTAGTTAATCTAAATTATCACCCTCGTCTGTTAGTTAATCTAATATGTCACCCTCGTCTGTTAGTTAATCTAAATTATCACCCTCGTCTGTTAGTTAATCTAAATTATCACCCTCGTCTGTTAGTTAATCTAAATTATCACCCTCGTCTGTTAGTTAATCTAATATGTCACCCTCGTCTGTTAGTTAATCTTATATGTCACCCTCGTCTGTTAGTTAATCTAATCTGTCACCCTCGTCTGTTAGTTAATCTAATATATCACCCTCGTCTGTTAGTTAATCTTATATGTCACCCTCGTCTGTTAGTTAATCTAATATGTCACCCTCGTCTGTTAGTTAATCTAATATGTCACCCTCGTCTGTTAGTTAATCTAATCTGTCACCCTCGTCTGTTAGTTAATCTAAATTATCACCCTCGTCTGTTAGTTAATCTAAATTATCACCCTCGTCTGTTAGTTAATCTAATATATCACCCTCGTCTGTTAGTTAATCTAAATTATCACCCTCGTCTGTTAGTTAATCTAAATTATCACCCTCGTCTGTTAGTTAATCTAATATGTCACCCTCGTCTGTTAGTTAATCTTATATGTCACCCTCGTCTGTTAGTTAATCTTATGTCACCCTCGTCTGTTAGTTAATCTAAATTATCACCCTCGTCTGTTAGTTAATCTAAATTATCACCCTCGTCTGTTAGTTAATCTAATCTGTCACCCTCGTCTGTTAGTTAATCTAATATATCACCCTCGTCTGTTAGTTAATCTTATATGTCACCCTCGTCTGTTAGTTAATCTAATATGTCACCCTCGTCTGTTAGTTAATCTAATATGTCACCCTCGTCTGTTAGTTAATATAATATGTCACCCTCGTCTGTTAGTTAATATAATATGTCACCCTCGTCTGTTAGTTAATATAATATGTCACCTTCGTCTGTTAGTTAATCTGTCACCCTCGTCTGTTAGTTAATCAAATTTTTGCCTACCTGTCTGTCTGTCTGCCTGCCTGCCTGACTGCCTGTCTGCCTGTCTGTCTGCCTTCCTGCATGCCTGCCTGCCTGTCGTTCTGTCTGCCTGCCTGCCTGCCTGCCTGCCTGCCTGCCTGTCTGCCTGCCTGCCTGCATGTCTGCCTTCCGGTCTGTCTGTCTGTCTGCCTGCCTGCCTGCATGTCTGCCTTCCGGTCTGTCTGTCTGCCTGTCTGTCTGTCTGCCTGCCTGCCTGTCTGCCTGCCTGCCTGCATGTCTGCCTTCCGGTCTGTCTGTCTGCCTGTCTGCGCACTGTAAGCAGAGTACTAGAGGCAGAGCAGAACAGACCAGTGTAGAGTAGAATGAGGCAATGTTCCAGCTGAGATACACAGCTCCATCCATCCTAAACATACTGGTATAGTGTAGTCCTGCTCTACACATCATCCTAAACACCATACTGGTATAGTGTAGTCCTGCTCTACACATCATCCTAAACACCATACTGGTATAGTATAGTCCTGTACACATCATCCTAAACACCATACTGGTATACTGTAGTCCTGCTCTACACATCATCCTAAACACCATACTGGTATACTGTAGTCCTGCTGTACACATCATCCTAAACACCATACTGTTATAGTATAGTCCTGTACACATCATCCTAAACACCATACTGGTATACTGTAGTCCTGCTCTACACATGATCCTAAACACCATACTGGTATACTGTAGTCCTGCTCTACACATTATCCTAAACAAGGTACCTGCTGTACACATCCTCATCAAAAGAGACATTCTTTGTCGCCATTATTTCTCCACTGTTGTTACTTTAGAATACGGGTGAAATAAACACTCAGAGGAGAAGTGATGCTGCAGAATCCGATCTGTGTACTGTCAACAAATAAGGTCACGGATCCATGCACCTTCTCCTGGCAGCAGGTTGTGTGGAAGAGTTGGAGAATCTACAGATGCACACTCTCTATGCAGTAGCTCTCTCTTCAGTAGCCCTCTCAGCAGTAACTCTCTCTGCAGTAGCTCTCTCTGCAGTAGCTCTCTCAGCAGTAGCTCTATCAGCAGTAGCTCTCTCAGCAGTAGCTCTCTCAGCAGTAGCTCTCTCAGCAGAAGCTCTCTCAGCAGTAGCTCTCTCTTCAGTAGCTCTCTGCAGTAGCTCTCTCTGCAGTAGCTCTCTCTGCAGTAGCTCTCTTTGTAGTAGCTCTCTTTGTAGTAGCTCTCTCTGCAGTAGCTCTCTCTGCAGTGGCTCTCTCTGCAGTAGCTCTCTCAGCAGTAGCTCTTTCAGCAGTAGCTCTTTTAGCAGTAGCTCTCTCAGTAGTAGCTCTCTTTGTAGTAGCTCTCTTTGTAGTAGCTCTCTTTGTAGTAGCTCTCTTAGCAGTAGCTCTCTTTGTAGTGGCTCTCTGCAGTAGCTCTCTCTGCAGTAGCTCTCTCTGCAGTAGCTCTCTCTGCAGTAGCTCTTTCAGCAGTAGCTCTCTTTGTAGTAGCTCTCTTTGTAGTAGCTCTCTTAGCAGTAGCTCTCTCAGCAGTAGCTCTCTTTGTAGTAGCTCTCTCAGCAGTAGCTCTCTCAGCGGTAGCTCTTTGTAGTAGCTCTCTCAGCAGTAGCTCTCTCAGCAGTAGCTCTCTCAGCAGTAGCTCTCTTTGTAGTAGCTCTCTTTGTAGTAGCTCTCTTAGCAGTAGCTCTCTCAGCAGTAGCTCTCTCTGCAGTAGCTCTCTCTTCAGTAGCTCTCTCTGCAGTAGCTCTCTCATCAGTAGCTCTTTTAGCAGTAGATCTCTCAGCAGTAGCTCTCTCTCAGCAGTAGCTCTCTCAGCAGTAGCGCTCTCTGCAGTAGCTCTCTGCAGTAGCTCTCTCTGCAGTAGCTCTCTCAGTAGTCGCTCTTTTAGCAGTAGCTCTCTCAGCAGTAGCTCTTTTAGCTGTAGCTCTCTCAGCAGTAGCTCTCTTTGTAGTAGCTCTCTCAGCAGTAGCTCTCTTTGTAGTAGCTCTCTTTGTAGTAGCTCTCTTTGTAGTAGCTCTCTTTGTAGTAGCTCTCTTTGTAGTAGCTCTCTGCAGTAGCTCTCTCTGCAGTAGCTCTCTCTGCAGTAGCTCTCTCTGCAGTAGCTCTCTCAGCAGTAGCTCTTTCAGCAGTAGCTCTCTTTGTAGTAGCTCTCTTAGCAGTAGCTCTCTCAGCAGTAGCTCTCTTTGTAGTAGCTCTCTCAGCAGTAGCTCTCCCAGCAGTAGCTCTTTGTAGTAGCTCTCTCAGCAGTAGCTCTCTTTGTAGTAGCTCTCTCAGCAGTAGCTCTCTTTGTAGTAGCTCTCTCAGCAGTAGCTCTTTTAGCAGTAGCTCTCTCAGCAGTAGCTCTCTTTGTAGTAGCTCTCTTTGTAGTAGCTCTCTTAGCAGTAGATATCTTTGTAGTAGCTCTCTGCAGTAGCTCTCTCTGCAGTAGCTCTCTCTGCAGTAGCTCTCTTTGTAGTAGCTCTCTTTGTAGTAGCTCTCTTAGCAGTAGCTCTCTCAGCAGTAGCTCTCTTTGTAGTAGCTCTCTCAGCAGTAGCTCTCCCAGCAGTAGCTCTTTGTAGTAGCTCTCTCAGCAGTAGCTCTCTTTGTAGTAGCTCTCTCAGCAGTAGCTCTCTTTGTAGTAGCTCTCTTAGCAGTAGCTCTCTTAGCAGTAGCTCTTTTAGCAGTAGCTCTCTTTGTAGTAGCTCTCTCATCAGTAGCTCTCTCAGCAGTAGCTCTCTTTGTAGTGGCTCTCTCAGCAGTAACTCTCCCAGCAGTAGCTCTCTCAGCAGTAGCTCTCTTTGTAGTAGCTCTCAGCAGTAGCTCTCTTTGTAGTGGCTCTCTCAGCAGTAACTCTCTCAGCAGTAGCTCTCTTTGTAGTGGCTCTCTCAGCAGTAGCTCTCTTTGTAGTGGCTCTCTCAGCAGTAACTCTCTCAGCAGTAGCTCTCTTTGTAGTAGCTCTCTCAGCAGTAGCTCTCAGCAATAGCTTTCTTTGTAGTAGCTCTCTCATCAGTAGCTCTCTCATCAGTAGCTCTCTCTTTGTAGCTCTCTTTGTAGTGGCTCTCTCAGCAGTAACTCTCTTTGTAGTAGCTCGGCAGTAGCTCTCTTTGTAGTGGCTCTCTCAGCAGTAACTCTCTCAGCAGTAGCTCTCTTTGTAGTAGCTCTCTCAGCAGTAGCTCTCAGCAATAGCTTTCTTTGTAGTAGCTCTCTCATCAGTAGCTCTCTCATCAGTAGCTCTCTCTTTGTAGCTCTCTTTGTAGTGGCTCTCTCAGCAGTAACTCTCTCAGCAGTAACTCTCCCAGTAGTAGCTCTCAGCAGTAGCTCTCTTTGTAGTAGCTCTCTCAGCAGTAGCTCTCTCATCAGTAGCTCTCTCATCAGTAGCTCTCTCATCAGTAGCTCTCTCAGCAGTAGCTCTCTTTGTAGTAGCTCTCTTTGTAGTGGCTCTCTCAGCAGTAACTCTCTCAGCAGTAACTCTCCCAGCAGTAGCTCTCTCAGTAGTAGCTCTCAGCAGTAACTCTCTCAGCAGTAACTCTCCCAGCAGTAGCTCTCTCAGTAGTAGCTCTCAGTAGTCTCCGGTAGCTCTCCTGCATCACTACATTATGACTACCATTTAATTCTGTTAAATATCAGATCCTAGTTCAAATTCAAGGTGACTGCAGAAAGAATGGGGTGCCATCTATGACACGGTCCATCATGAATACCATTATATACCCATCCTGCTGTCTCTATCTCATGTCATCATGAATACCATTTTATACCCATCCTGCTGTCTCTACCTCTGGTTCCTCTGGTTCAACCTGATCATACCTCCACCAGACTTCCAGGACAAGGAGCCTGGACAGCAACTCACAGGTATGCAAACAGAGATAGATGGAAGCCCATAGTAAAGACATGGGTCAAGGTCCAACTCCTCCTGATGTAGTGTTAACCCAGATGCTCCTTCACTCCTCCTGATGTAGTGCTAACCCAAATGCTCCTTCACTCCTCCTGATGTAGTGCTAACCCAGATGCTCCTTCACTCCTCCTGATGTAGTGCTAACCGAGGTGCTCCTTCACTCCTCCTGATGTAGTGCTAACCCAGATGCTCCTTCACTCCTCCTGATGTAGTGCTAACCCAGGTGCTCCTTCACTCCTCCTGATGTAGTGCTAACCCAGATGCTCCTTCACTCCTCCTGATGTAGTGCTAACCCATTGCCCTGGTCTAAAGTAGTACTCTATATAGGGAACATGGTTCTATTTGGGACATAGTCCTGCAGGTGCAGTCTCAGGAGGCGGATAGTTCGGTTCTCAGATTAGTTTTTTAAAACAAAGGTTTGGGCAAAGGGCAGGTCGAGGGCAGGCTGACTAGAAAACAAGAACTGGTGAAGCTGGGAAACACGCTGGTAAGAACTGACAAAACAAGACGAACTGGCAACGGGACAAGCGGAAAATGCAGGTATAAATACACAGGGGATAATTGGGGAAAATGGGAGACACCTGGTGGGGGGTGGAGACAATCACAAGACCGGTGAAACAGATCAGGATGTGACACATGAACTGTTACGTTAGACAACAGACAGGTATTCACAGCCCTGTTCATTAGCTGTTACGTTAGACAGACAGGTATTCACGTTAGACAACAGACAGGTGTGTGAAGTGTATTCAGACTTTCCTACTCGTGGCTGCAGCACCTAAATTAAATCCTGCCAGTAACTAAACTAAAGCTTTCGTAGGTTGTTCTGTGCTCATCAAATGTCCTCGTTGGATCTTTGTTTCACTATAATAGAAATAGGACTGCTATGAAGTCAAGTAGTTTTTTAAACTGGAACACACGCACACACACGTACGCACACACACACACACACACACACACACGTACGCACACACACACACACACACGTACGCACACACACACACACACACGTACGCACACACACACACACACACGTACGCACGCACACACACACACACGTACGCACACACACACACACACACGTACGCACACACACACACACACACACACGTACGCACACACACACACTCACACGTACGCACACACACACACACGTACGCACACACACACGTACGCACACACACACACACACACGTACGCACGCACACACACACACACGTACGCACGCACACACACACATGTACGCACACATGTGCACACACACACACACACGTACGCACGCACACACACACACACACACGTACGCACACACACACACACACGTACGCACACACACACACACACACACACGTACGCACGCACACACACACACACGTACGCACACACACACACACACACGTACGCACACACACACACACACACACGTACGCACACACACACACTCACACGTACGCACACACACACACACACACACGTACGCACACACACACACACGTACGCACACACACACACGTACGCACGCACACACACACACGTACGCACGCACACACACACATGTACGCACACATGTGCACACACACACACACACACGTACGCACACACGTACGCACACACACACACACGTACGCACACACACACACACACGTACGCACACACGCACACACACACACACACGTACGCACACACACACACACACACACGTACGCACACACACATGCACACACACACACACGTACGCACACACACACACACGTACGCACACACACACACGCGTACGCACACACACACACACGCACACACACACGTACGCACACACACGTACGCACACACACACACACACACACGTGCGCACACACACACGCACACACACACACACGTACGCACACACACACACACACACACACATACGCACACACGTACACACACACACACGTATGCACACACACACGCACACACACACACACACGTACGCACACACGTGCACACACACACACACACACGTGCGCACACGTACGCACGCACGCATGCATACGCACACACACGCACCACACGTACTCACACACACACACAAGATACGCACACAGGAGGGAGACAGTACAGACCCGTAGTGGGGCAGGTATGCGGCTGGCTGTCCCTTGTTATTTCTGAGTCTTTGCAGACAGAACACTGAAATCTCCCCAAAACAGGAAACCACAAAAACTCCACCCTGTTCCTCCTCCCTATCAGAGACAATCTCCTGGCTGCATGGTGTGACAACCATTTGCCTCGTGCAGCGAGACATCTCCTTCGCATAGAGTTGATCAGGCTGTTGATTGTGGCCTGAGGAATGTTGTCCTACTCCTCTTCAATGACTGTGCGAAGTTTCTGGATATTGGCGGGAACAGGAACACGCTGTCGTACACCTCGATCCAGAGCATCCCAAACATGCTCAATGGGTGACATGTCTGGTGAGTATGCAGGCCATGGAAGAACTGGGACATCTTCAGCTTCCAGGAGTTCAGATCCTTGCGACATGGGGCCGTGCATTATCATGCTGAATCATGAGGTGATGTGGCGGATGATGGCAAGACAATGGGCCTCACAGGATCTGAAATCAAATCCAAATCTATTGGTCATGTACTCATACTTAACAGATGTTATTGTGGGGGAAATGCTTGTGTTCCTGGCTCATACAGTGTAGAAATCTTTCTACTCTGATTTAAAAATATATATATATTTCACCTTTATTTAACCAGGTAGGCTAGTTGAGAACACCTTTATTTAACCAGGTAGGCAAGTTGAGAACACCTTTATTTAACCAGGTAGGCTAGTTGAGAACACCTTTATTTAACCAGGTAGGCTAGTTGAGAACACCTTTATTTAACCAGGTAGGCTAGTTGAGAACACCTTTATTTAATTAACCAGGTAGGCTAGTTGAGAACACCTTTATTTAATTAACCAGGTAGGCTAGTTGAGAACACCTTTATTTAACCAGGTAGGCTAGTTGAGAACACCTTTATTTAACCAGGTAGGCTAGTTGAGAACAAGTTCTCATTTACAACTGCAACCTGGCCAAGATAAAGCATAGCAGTGTGACACAGACAACAACACAGAGTTAGACATGGAATAAACAATAAACAAGTCAATAACACAATAAACAAGTCAATGACACAGTAGAGAAAAGAAAGTCTATATACAGTGTGTGCAAAAGGCTTGAGGAGGTAGGCAATAAATAGGCCATAGGAGAAACTAGTTACAATTTAGCAGATTAACACTGGAGTGATAGATGAGCAGATGATGATGTGCAAGTAGAGATACTGGTGTGCATAAGAGCAGAAAAGTCAATAAAATAAAAACAATGTGGGGATGAGGTAGGTGAGAAAGGGTGGGCTATTTACCGATGGACTATGTACAGCTGCAGTGATCGGTTAGCTGCTCAGATAGTTGATGTTTAAAGTTGGTGAGGGAGATAAAAGTCTCCAACTTCAGCGATTTTTGCAATTCGTTCCAGTCACTGGCAGCAGAGAACTGGAAGGAAAGGCGGCCAAATGAGGTGTTGGCTTTGGGGACAATAAGTGAGATATACCTGCTGGAACGTGTGCTACGGGTGGGTGTTCTTATCGTGGCCAGTGAACTGAGATAAGGCGGGCTTTACCTAGCATAGACTTATAGATGACCTGGAGCCAGTGGGTCTGGCGACGAATATGTAGCGAGGGCCAGCCGACTAGAGCATACAGTTAGCAGTGGTGGGTGGTATAAGGTGATTTTGTAACAAAACTGATGGCACTGTGATAGACTGTATCCAGTTTGCTGAATGCAGCTTGTTAGAGCCAGTTTGCGCTGTTCTGTGAAGGGAGTAGTACACAGCGTTGTACGAGATCTTTCGTTTCTTTGCAGTTTCTTACATGGAATAGCCTTCAATTCTCAGAAAAAGAGTAGACTGACGAGTTTCAGAAGAAAGGTCTTTGTTTCTGGCCATCTTGAGCCTGTAATCGAACCTGCAAATGCTGATGCTCCAGATACTCAACTAGTCTAAAGAAGGCCAGTTTTATTGCTTCTTTAATCAGAACAACAGTTTTCAGCTGTGATAATATAATTTAAAAAGGTTTTTCTAATGATCAGTTAGCCTTTTAAAATGATCAACTTGGATTAGCTAACACAACGTGCCATTGAAACACAGGAGTGATGGTTGCTGATAATGGGCCTCTGTACACCTATGTAGATACTCCATAAAAATTAACAATGTCTATACCGTATTTCTGATCAATTTGATGTTATTTTATTTGACAAAAAATGGCTTTTCTTTCAAAAACAAGGACATTTCTAAGTGACCCCAAACCTTTGAACAGTAGTGTAAATATTAGGACGAGCAATGTCTGAGTGGCATTGACCAAAATACAGTAGAATAGAATACAGTATATACATATGAGATGAGTAAAACAGTATGTAAACATTATTAAAGTGACCAGTGATTCCATGACTATGTACACTGGGCAGCAGCCTCTAAGGTGTAGGGATGAGTAACCGGGTGGTAGCCAGCTAGTGACGAGGTCCAGGTCAGGATACTTGGTGGAGGCCGGCTAGTGATGACTATTTAGTCTGATGGCCTTGAGATAGAAGCTGTTTTCAGTCTCTCGGTCCCTGCTTTGATGCACATGTACTGACCTCGCCTTCTGGATGGTAGCGGGGTGAACAGGCAGTGGCTCGGGTGGTTGTTGTCCTTGATGATCTTTTTGACCTTCCTGTGACATCGGGTGGTGTAGGTGTCCTGGAAAGCAGGCACTGTGCCCCCTGTGATGCATTGGGCAGACCGCACCACCCTCTGGAGTGCCCTGCGGTTGCGGGTGGTGCAGTTGTTTGTGGACCATTTCAGATTGTCAGTGATGTGTACGCCGAGGAACTTGAATCTTTATACCTTCTCCACTACTGTCCCGTCAATGTGGATAGGGGGGCTCCCTCTGCCGTTTCCTGAAGTCCACGATCAGCTTCCTTTGTTTTGTTGACATTGAAGGATAAGTTATTTTCCTGGCACCAATCTGCCAGAGCCCTCACCTCCTCCCTGTAGGCTGTCTCGTCATTGTTGGTAATCAGGCCCACTACTGTTGTGTCGTCTGCAAACTTGATGATTGAGTTGGAGGCGTGCATGGTCACGTAGTCATGGGTGAACAGGTAGTGCAGGAGGGGGCTGAGCACGCACCCTTGTGGGGCCCCAGTGTTGAGGGTCAACTTAGTGGAGGTGTTGTTTCCTACCTTCACCACCTGGGGGCGGCCCATCAGGAAGTCCATGGCCCATTTGCACAGGGCGAGGTTGAGACCCAGTGCTCTGTGCTTAATGATGAGCTTGGAGGGTACTATGGTGTTGAATGCTGAGCTGTAGTCAATGAACAGCATTCTTACATAGGTATTCCTCTTGTCCAGATGCGATAGGGCAGTGTGCAGTGTGATGGCGATTGCATCGTCTATGGATCTATTGGGGCGGTAAGCAAATTGAAATGGGTCTAGGGTGAAGGTAAGGTGGGGGTGATATGATCCTTAACATGCCTCTCAAAGCACTTCATTATGACAGAAGTGAGTGTTATGGGGCGATAGTAATTTAGTTCAGCTAACTTTGCTTTCTTGGGTACAGCAACAATGGTGGACATCTTGAGGCAAGTGGGGACAACAGACTGGGATAGGGAGGGATTGAATATGTCCATAAACACACCAGCCAGCTTGTCTGCACATGCTCTGAGGACGCAACTAGGGATGCCGTCTGGGCCGGCAGCATTGCGAGGGTTAACACGCTTAAATGTCTTACTCATGTTTGCCAAGTACAACGACAGCCCACAGGACTTTCGGCTGGTCGCGTCGGTGGGACTGTGTTATCCTCAAAGCAGGTGAAGAAGGTGTTTAGTTTGTCCGGGAGCAAGACCTTGTAATCCGTGATTGTCTGTAGACCCTGCCACATACGTCTCGTGTCTGAGCCGTTGAATGGCGACTCCACTTTGTCTCTGTACTGACGTTTTGCCTGTTTTCTTGCCTTATGGAGGGAATAACAAAAAAATGTGTATTCAACCATATTCCCAGTTACCTTGTCATGGTTAAATGCGGTGGCTTGCGCTTTCAGTTTCGCGTTAATGCTACCATCTATCCACGAATTTTGGGTTTGGGTAGGTTTTAACAGTCACTGTGGGAACAACATTCCTATTCAATTCCTGATGAACTCAGTCACCGTGTCCGTGTATACGCACATACATGTTATCTAGTCTTGTGTGCAATGGACAGCATGGTTATGTTTGCTTGCTCTCCCACTACTACCCACGATGCATATCAACCTTGGATTGCTATAATGCTATGTATTTCCTCACCCTCCTGAAAGGATATAGGCTATAAAAATAGAGCCGTGTGAAATCTACCAACAGAAAACACTCTTACTGTGACCGTATCAGAGGGGATAATAAGGACCTTTCACCTTCACATAGCACTCCTCTACCCCTCTGATGCACCACAGGAGAGAATTGTATCAAGCCCTTTCTGCTTACAGCAGACAATTGTGGATCTACATCACACAGACTTTCCGACGGGTTCTCAGGCCTTCCTCTCTGTATACCTTGCCTGAGAGGCAGCAGACAGACAGACAGACAGACAGACAGACAGACAGACAGACAGACAGACAGACAGACAGACAGACAGACAGACAGACAGACAGACAGACAGACAGACAGACAGACAGACAGACAGACAGACAGACAGACAGACAGACAGACAGACAGACAGACCTAGAGAGACAGACAGACCTAGAGAGAGACAGACAGACAGACCTAGAGAGAGACAGACAGACAGACCTAGAGAGAGACAGACAGACAGACAGACCTAGAGAGAGACAGACAGACAGACAGACCTAGAGAGAGACAGACAGACAGACAGACCTAGAGAGAGACAGACAGACAGACAGACCTAGAGAGAGACAGACAGACAGACAGACCTAGAGAGAGACAGACAGACAGACAGACCTAGAGAGAGACAGACAGACAGACAGACCTAGAGAGAGACAGACAGACAGACAGACCTAGAGAGAGACAGACAGACAGACAGACCTAGAGAGAGACAGACAGACAGACAGACCTAGAGAGAGACAGACAGACAGACAGACCTAGAGAGAGACAGACAGACAGACAGACCTAGAGAGAGACAGACAGACAGACAGACCTAGAGAGAGACAGACAGACAGACAGACCTAGAGAGAGACAGACAGACAGACAGACCTAGAGAGAGACAGACAGACAGACAGACCTAGAGAGAGACAGACAGACAGACAGACCTAGAGAGAGACAGACAGACAGACCTAGAGAGAGACAGACAGACAGACCTAGAGAGAGACAGACAGACAGACCTAGAGAGAGACAGACAGACAGACCTAGAGAGAGACAGACAGACAGACCTAGAGAGAGACAGACAGACAGACCTAGAGAGAGACAGACAGACAGACCTAGAGAGAGACAGACAGACAGACCTAGAGAGAGACAGACAGACAGACCTAGAGAGAGACAGACAGACAGACCTAGAGAGAGACAGACAGACAGACCTAGAGAGACAGACAGACAGACCTAGAGAGAGAGACAGACAGACCTAGAGAGAGAGTATGACAGAGAGGAGGAATTAAGAGGTGAGTAGTAAATTATATAACACCTCTTAAATGGCCTCAATCTGTTCTGTGGAGTAGCACAGCATTGTCCTGAAGCTACTTTCCCCTGTACTGACAAAAGCAGAACTTTACCGTCCACCTGAGCTAGAACCTGTTCAGCATGATGCATATAGGGCACGCTCATCTACAACATCATCTACAACATCCTGCTCCTCCTCCTCTAAACCATCTACAACAACCTTCTCTCTCCCATTATCTAAACCATCTACAACATCTTCCTCCCTCTCATTCTCCACAACATCCTCCTCATTCTATAAACCATCTACAACCTCCTCCTCCTTCTATAAACCATCTACATCCTCCCCCTCCTTCTATAAACCATCTACAACCTCCTCCTCCTTCTATAAACCATCTACATCCTCCCCCTCCTTCTATAAACCATCTACAACCTCCTCCTCCTTCTATAAACCATCTACAACCTCCTCCCTCCTTCTATAAACCATCTACAACATCCTCCCTCCTTCTATAAACCATCTACAACCTCCCCCTCCTTCTATAAACCATCTACAACCTCCCCCTCCTTCTATAAACCATCTACATCCTCCCCCTCCTTCTATAAACCATCTACAACCTCCTCCCTCCTTCTATAAACCATCTACATCCTCCCCCTCCTTCTATAAACCATCTACAACCTCCTCCCTCCTTCTATAAACCATCTACATCCTCCCCCTCCTTCTATAAACCATCTACAACATCCTCCCTCCTTCTATAAACCATCTACAACAACCTCCTCCTTCTCTAAACCATCTACAACATCCTCCCTCCTTCTCTAAACCATCTACAACATCCTCCCTCCTTCTCTAAACCATCTACAACATCATCCTCCTTCTCATTCTCTAAACTGACCAGGGCAATTACCAGCTCACATTATGGAATAGAGATGGTTGAATAGAGATGAATAGAAATGAATGAATAGAGATGGATAAATGGAGATGGATGGATGGATAGAGATGGATGAATAGAGAGATGGACATGGATTCATAGAGATGAATAGAGGTGAATGAATAGAGATGGATAAATGGAGATGGATGGATGGATAGAGATGGATGAATAGAGAGATGGACATGGATTCATAGAGATGAATAGAGGTGAATGAATAGAGATGGATAAATGGAGATGGATGGATGGATAGAGATGCATGAATAGAGAGATGGACATGGATTCATAGAGATGAATAGAGGTGAATGAATAGAGATGGATAAATGGAGATGGATGGATGGATAGAGATGGATGAATAGAGAGATGGACATGGATTCATAGAGATGAATAGAAATGGATGAATAGAGATGGATGAATAGAGAGATGGACATGGATTCATAGAGATGAATAGAAATGGATGAATAGAGATTCATGAAAATAAATGGATATAGGTGGATGAACAGAGAGATGAATAGAGATGGATGAACACAGTTTAATTAATACAGATTGATAGAGATGGATGAAT
This sequence comes from Oncorhynchus kisutch, assembly GCF_002021735.2. Classification (NCBI taxonomy): domain Eukaryota; kingdom Metazoa; phylum Chordata; class Actinopteri; order Salmoniformes; family Salmonidae; genus Oncorhynchus; species Oncorhynchus kisutch. The sequence continues at coordinate 2,316,686 of NC_034187.2, forward strand.
GGAGATGGATGAACACAGTATAATTTATACAGATTGATAGAGATGGATGAATAGAGACAGATGGAGATGGATGCATAGAGGTGAATGAATAGAGATTGATTAACAGATGTTAACTAATAGATATGGATGAAATAGATGGATGACTAGAGATAGATAAAACAAAATATGGATAGAGATGGATGAATAGAGGTGAATGAGTAGAGATGAAAATACATGTTTGAATAGAAATGGATGACTATAGTTGAATGAACACAGATGAATGAATAGAGCTGGATGAAGATGGATGCATAGAGATGAATAGAGGTGAATGAATAGAGATGATGGTGATGGATGAATAGAGATGAATAGAGATGGATGAATAGAGATGAATAGAGATGGATGACTATAGTTGAATGAACACAGATGAATGAATAGAGCCGGATGGAGATGGATGAAAAGAGATGGATGAATAGAGATGAATAGAGGGATGAATAGAGATGGATGAATAGAGATGAATAGAGATGGATGAATAGAGATGAATAGAGATGGATGACTATAGTTGAATGAACACAGATGAATGAATAGAGCTGGATGGAGATGGATGAAAAGAGATGGATGAATAGAGGTGAATGAATAGAGATGATAGTGATGGATGAATAGAGATGAATAGAGATGGATGAATAGAGATGAATAGAGATGGATGAATAGAGATGATAGTGATGGATGAATAGAGATGGATGAATAGAGATGAATAGAGATGGATGAATAGAGATGAATAGAGATAGATGAATAGAGATGGATGAATAGAGATGAATAGAGATGGATGAATAGAGATGAATAGAGATAGATGAATAGAGATGGATGAATAGAGATGAATAGAGATGGATGAAAAGAGATGAATAGAGATGGATGAATAGAGATGAATAGAGATGGATGAATAGAGATGAATAGAGATGGATGAATAGAGATGAATAGAGATGGATGAATAGAGATGAATAGAGATGGATGAATAGAGATGAATAGAGATGGATGAATAGAGATGGATGAATAGAGATGAATAGAGATGAATAGAGATGGATGAATAGAGATGGATGAATAGAGATGAATAGAGATGGATGAATAGAGATGAATAGAGATGAATAGAGATGGATGAATAGAGATGAATGAATAGAGATGAATAGAGATGGATGAATAGAGATGAATAGAGATGGATGAATAGAGATGAATAGAGATGAATAGAGATGGATGAATAGAGATGAATAGAGATGGATGAATAGAGATGGATGAATAGAGATGAATAGAGATGGATGAATAGAGATGATAGTGATGGATGAATAGAGATGGATGAATAGAGATGATAGTGATGGATGAATAGATATGGACGAATAGAGATGGATGGATGAATAGAGACGGATGAATAGAGATGGATGAATAGAGATTCACCCCTGGCAAACCCAGTTGACACTGGGCCAATTGTTCGCCACCCCTATGGGACTCCCAATAACGGCTGGATGTGATACAGCCTGGGTGGTGAATGAATAGAGATGAATGAATATAGGTTGATAAAGAGAGATGGATGGAGATTGATGAATAGAGATTCATTAATTGAGATGGACGAATAGCAATAACATATAGAGATGATGACTAGAAAAGGATGGATAGAGATGGAAGGATATAGGGTGGGCCCTGGTGAAAGGAGTGCACTATAAAGGGACTAGGGTGGGCCCTGGTGAATGTAGGGCACTATAAAGGGGATAGGGTGGGCCCTGGTGAATGTAGGGCACTATAAAGGGGATAGGGTGGGCCCTGGTGAATGTAGGGCACTATAAAGGGGATAGGGTGGGCCCTGGTGAATGTAGGGCACTATAAAGGGGATAGGGTGGGCCCTGGTGAATGTAGGGCACTATAAAGGGGACAGGGTGGGCCCTGGTGAATATAGGGCACTATAAAGGGGATAGGGTGGACCTGGTGAATGTAGGGCACTATAAAGGGGACAGGGTGGGCCCTGGTGAATGTAGGGCACTATAAAGGGGATAGGGTGCATAATCCTGTCGAAGTTCTGCCTTGGGAAAGAAAGACTGCATAGAATATAATGTTATTCAACCTCTGGTAATGTAGAATTACTCTCAGCATAGAAGAGTCAAATTAGGCCCACAGTTCTAGGAAGAACAGGAGACCTCCCTCAATTTCTTTAGGCTAACCTCTTGTCACAATACCGACTATGTAAAAGGAATGCCATGGCCCTCTATAATGGCTCTCCTGTAGCATAGAAACAAGACCACATTTCCCTCATCCTAACCCAGTACGATATCATGAAGAGGGTTTGTATGGCAGTACAGAGGTCTGCCAGTTGTTATGTTTATAGAAGTCAACTTGAGAATAAATCCTATAAAACCCCAATAAAGAAAGGTGAAGCTGGCTAACAGGATATGTGTTCTAGAATGTAACGCTTTCCAGTTAGAATCCCTCTCGTCTGGAACACTGCAGTGCTCTTTCTAGAACAGACTAACAGGATATGTGTTCTAGAATGTAACGCTTTCCAGTTAGAATCCCTCTCGTCTGGAACACTGCAGTGCTCTTTCTAGAACAGACTAACAGGATATGTGTTCTAGAATGTAACGCTTTCCAGTTAGAATCCATCTCGTCTGGAACACTGCAGTGCTCTTTCTAGAACAGACTAACAGGATATGTGTTCTAGAATGTAACGCTTTCCAGTTAGAATCCATCTCGTCTGGAACACTGCAGTGCTCTTTCTAGAACAGACTAACAGGATATGTGTTCTAGAATGTAACGCTTTCCAGTTAGAATCCATCTCGTCTGGAACACTGCAGTGCTCTTTCTAGAACAGACTAACAGGATATGTGTTCTAGAATGTAACGCTTTCCAGTTAGAATCCCTCTCGTCTGGAACACTGCAGTGCTCTTTCTAGAACAGACTAACAGGATATGTGTTCTAGAATGTAACGCTTTCCAGTTAGAATCCATCTCGTCTGGAACACTGCAGTGCTCTTTCTAGAACAGACTAACAGGATATGTGTTCTAGAATGTAACGCTTTCCAGTTAGAATCCCTCTCTTCTGGAACACTGCAGTGCTCTTTCTAGAACAGACTAACAGGATATGTGTTCTAGAATGTAACGCTTTCCAGTTAGAATCCCTCTCGTCTGGAACACTGCAGTGCTCTTTCTAGAACAGACTAACAGGATATGTGTTCTAGAATGTAACGCTTTCCAGTTAGAATCCATCTCATCTGGAACACTGCAGTGCTCTTTCTAGAACAGACTAACAGGATATGTGTTCTAGAATGTAACGCTTTCCAGTTAGAATCCCTCTCGTCTGGAACACTGCAGTGCTCTTTCTAGAACAGACTAACAGGATATGTGTTCTAGAATGTAACGCTTTCCAGTTAGAATCCATCTCGTCTGGAACACTGCAGTGCTCTTTCTAGAACAGACTAACAGGATATGTGTTCTAGAATGTAACGCTTTCCAGTTAGAATCCCTCTCGTCTGGAACACTGCAGTGCTCTTTCTAGAACAGACTAACAGGATATGTGTTCTAGAATGTAACGCTTTCCAGTTAGAATCCATCTCGTCTGGAACACTGCAGTGCTCTTTCTAGAACAGACTAACAGGATATGTGTTCTAGAATGTAACGCTTTCCAGTTAGAATCCCTCTCGTCTGGAACACTGCAGTGCTCTTTCTAGAACAGACTAACAGGATATGTGTTCTAGAATGTAACGCTTTCCAGTTAGAATCCATCTCGTCTGGAACACTGCAGTGCTCTTTCTAGAACAGACTAACAGGATATGTGTTCTTGAATGTAACGCTTTCCAGTTAGAATCCCTCTCTTCTGGAACACTGCAGTGCTCTTTCTAGAACAGACTAACAGGATATGTGTTCTAGAATGTAACGCTTTCCAGTTAGAATCCATCTCATCTGGAACACTGCAGTGCTCTTTCTAGAACAGACTAACAGGATATGTGTTCTAGAATGTAACGCTTTCCAGTTAGAATCCCTCTCGTCTGGAACACTGCAGTGCTCTTTCTAGAACAGACTAACAGGATATGTGTTCTAGAATGTAACGCTTTCCAGTTAGAATCCATCTCGTCTGGAACACTGCAGTGCTCTTTCTAGAACAGACTAACAGGATATGTGTTCTAGAATGTAACGCTTTCCAGTTAGAATCCCTCTCTTCTGGAACACTGCAGTGCTCTTTCTAGAACAGACTAACAGGATATGTGTTCTAGAATGTAACGCTTTCCAGTTAGAATCCCTCTCGTCTGGAACACTGCAGTGCTCTTTCTAGAACAGACTAACAGGATATGTGTTCTAGAATGTAACGCTTTCCAGTTAGAATCCATCTCATCTGGAACACTGCAGTGCTCTTTCTAGAACAGACTAACAGGATATGTGTTCTAGAATGTAACGCTTTCCAGTTAGAATCCCTCTCGTCTGGAACACTGCAGTGCTCTTTCTAGAACAGACTAACAGGATATGTGTTCTAGAATGTAACGCTTTCCAGTTAGAATCCATCTCGTCTGGAACACTGCAGTGCTCTTTCTAGAACAGACTAACAGGATATGTGTTCTAGAATGTAACGCTTTCCAGTTAGAATCCCTCTCGTCTGGAACACTGCAGTGCTCTTTCTAGAACAGACTAACAGGATATGTGTTCTAGAATGTAACGCTTTCCAGTTAGAATCCATCTCGTCTGGAACACTGCAGTGCTCTTTCTAGAACAGACTAACAGGATATGTGTTCTAGAATGTAACGCTTTCCAGTTAGAATCCCTCTCGTCTGGAACACTGCAGTGCTCTTTCTAGAACAGACTAACAGGATATGTGTTCTAGAATGTAACGCTTTCCAGTTAGAATCCCTCTCGTCTGGAACACTGCAGTGCTCTTTCTAGAGTCTGGTGGAGATCACCAGGTGCACAGAGTCTGGTGGAGGTCACCAGGTGCACAGAGTCTGGTGGAGGTCACCAGGTGCACAGAGTCTGGTGGAGGTCACCAGGTGCACAGAGTCTGGTGGAGGTCACCAGGTGCACAGAGTCTGGTGGAGGTCACCAGGTGCACAGAGTCTGGTGGAGGTCACCAGGTGTACAGAGTCTGGTGGAGGTCACCAGGTGCACAGAGTCTGGTGGAGGTCACCAGGTGCACAGAGTCTGGTGGAGGTCACCAGGTGTACAGAGTCTGGTGGAGGTCACCAGGTGCACAGAGCTTGGTGGAGGTCACCATGTGCACAGAGTCTGTTGGAGGTCACCATGTGCACAGAGTCTGTTGGAGGTCACCAGGTGCACAGAGTCTGTTGGAGGTCACCAGGTGCACAGAGTCTGTTGGAGGTCACCAGGTGCACAGAGTCTGTTGGAGGTCACCAGGTCAGGTGCACAGAGTCTGTTGGAGGTCACCAGGTGCACAGAGCCTGTTGGAGGTTACCAGGTGCACCGAGCCGGTTTGAGGTTACCAGGTGCACCAAGCCTGTTGCAGGTCACCAGATTCAGAGAATGTTTTTTTGTCACCAGGTGTCCGTGGTTCCTGGCAGCGGGACTATAGTCGTAGTGGCGGGTATGGGGGTGCCCCGGTTTTTGGGGTAGATGTGTCCCGGCCAGGATGCCGTGATGGGTGATGCCCAAGAAGAGAGGTTTTGCCCTGGAAGGGAGATTAATTGTGAAGGCCTGGAGGTCCAGACTGGACTCTCAGGCCCAGGAAGTGGGGCTGGCATGTAGGGCAGGGAGAGGAAGCCTGGAGGTCTAGCTGTGGAGAGGAAAAGTGGAATTCCATGACTGGACTCTTAGGCATAGGGAAATGGCAGGTAGGCAGGGCAGGGAGTGTAGGGCTTGGAGTTCTGGACTGAGAGCCAGACATGGGTGCCTTGAGTGGGACAGAGATCACAAGGTCAGTAGGGGCCTGTCTGGAGCTCCAGAGAGGGTCAAGGAGTAAGAGGTAGGAGTGATAGACAGGGGTGCCTCGACTGAGCCCTAGAGATGGGAGATGGCTGAGCCCTAGAGATGGGAGATGGCTGAGCCCTAGAGATGGGGGCTGGCTGAGGGCGAGAGCTGGGAGATGGCTGAGCCCTAGAGATGGGAGATGGCTGAGCCCTAGAGATGGGGGCTGGCTGTAGTCGAGAGCTGGGAGATGGCTGAGCCCTAGAGATGGGAGATGGCTGAGCCCTAGAGATGGGGGCTGGCTGCAGTTTCGACCCTCTCTCTCTCCCGCACCTGCTGTCTCAATCTCTGAATGCTTGTCTATGAAAAGCCAACTGTGCTTCTACATCTGCAGTACTTGCTCTTTGAGGTTTTAGGCTGGGTTTCTGTAGAGCACTTTGAGATATCAGCTGATGTACGAAGGGCTTTATAAATACATTTGATTTGATTTGGTAGATGGGTCAGTGTGGATCAGTGGAATGTGGGTCAGGGTGGGTCAGTGGAATGTGGGTCAGGGTGGGTCAGTGGTAGATGGGTCAGGGTGGGTCAGTGGTAGATGGGTCAAGGTGGGTCAGTGATAGATGGGTCAGGGTGGGTCAGTGGTAGATTGGTCAAGGTGGGTCAGTGGTAGATGGGTCAGGGTGGGTCAGTGGTAGATGGGTCAAGGTGGGTCAGTGATAGATGGGTCAGGGTGGGTCAGTGGTAGATTGGTCAAGGTGGGTCAGTGGTAGATGGGTCAGGGTGGGTCAGTGGTAGATTGGTCAAGGTGGGTCAGTGATAGATGGGTCAGGGTGGGTCAGTGGTAGATTGGTCAAGGTGGGTCAGTGATAGATGGGTCAGGGTGGGTCAGTGGTAGATGGGTCAGGGTGGGTCAGGGTGGGTCAGTGGTAGATGGGTCAGGGTGGGTCAGTGGTAGATGGGTCAGGGTGGGTCAGTGGTAGAAGGGTCAGGGTGGGTCAGTGGTAGAAGGGTCAGGGTGGGTCAGTGGTAGAAGGGTCAGGGTGGGTCAGTGGTAGATGGGTCAGTGGTAGATGGGTCAGTGGTAGATGGGTCAGGGTGGACAGGATGTGACATCTGCTGATGTAAAATAGGGCTTTTTAAATACATTTGACTGATTCCTGGTAGTCAGTAATTCAGAGTCATTACATTGCTCTCCTGCTCCCTAGTGACATAGTTTATAATTACGGCTAACACATGTTTGGTAGATATTGTTGTTTAATTTTTCAGTTAAGAACAAAGTCTTATTTACAAAGATACTTATGTATATTTCCCAGACAATAATTAAGTGTATTTGCCTGTAATGTCTATCATTGTGTTTATGTATACATTCCTAATTCTCATTATTATTATTATGAATATTATAACCTTTATCTTCAAGCATATTATCCTTTTACATCTACATCATTATTATTGTTATTGATGGCTTGTATTCATGTATTTCTTCTCTCCTGTAGAAACATCCTGCTGCGTCTGTTAATATCAATCATCTGGCTACAATTTGGATTGAAAGTTTATCAGCGAATCATCTTCCTTTCAGCAGGGGGGCTGCACTCCCAGCGCATAATGTACGTAGTAGCCAGATATAGTAGCAGAAGGTGAATAATGTACGTAGTAGCCAGATATAGTAGCAGAAGGTGAATAATGTACGTAGTAGCCAGATATAGTAGCAGAAGGTGAATAATGTACGTAGTAGCCAGATATAGTAGCAGAAGGTGAATAATGTACGTAGTAGCCAGATATAGTAGCAGAAGGTGAATAATGTACGAAGTAGCCAGATATAGTAGCAGAAGGTGAATAATGTACGTAGTAGCCAGATATAGTAGCAGAAGGTGAATAATGTACGTGATATATCTACCTATGTCTACCTGACCAGATATATCTACAGATATCTACCTGACCAGTTATATCTAAAGATATCTACCTGACCAGATAGTTCTACCTGACCAGATATTTCTCCTGACCAGATATATCTACCGATATCTACCTGACCAGATATTTCTACCTGACCAGATATATCTACCTGACCAATTGTATCTAAAGATTTCCACCTGACGAGACATTTCTACCTGACCAGATATTTCTATTTGACCAGATATGTCTACCTGACCAGATATATCTACCTATATCTACCTGACCAGATATTTCTACCTGACCAGTTATATCTTCCGATATCTACCTGACCAGATAGTTCTACCTGACCAGATAGTTCTACCTGACCAGATATATCTACCGATATCTACCTGACCAGATATTTCCACCTGACCAGATATTTCTACCTCATCAGATATTTCTACCTGACCAGATATATCTACCTGACCAGATATTTCTACCTTACCAGTTATATCTAAAGATTTCCACCTGACCAGATATATCTAACTGACCAGATATTTCTACCTGACCAGATATTTCTACCTGACCAGCTATATCTAAAGATTTCCACATGACCAGATATATCTAACTTTCTCTACCTGACCAGATATTTCTACCTGTCCAGATATTTCTACCTGACCAGCTATACTAAAGATTTCCACATGACCAGATATATCTACCTGACCAGATATTTCTACCTGACCAGTTATATCTGCCTATATCTACCTGATCAGATAGATCTACCTGACCAAATGTTTCTACCTGACCAGTTATTTCTACCTGACCAGATATTTCTACCTGACCAGTTATATCTACAGATATCTACCTGACCAGATATTTCTACCTGACCTGTTATTTCTACCCATATATACCTGACCAGTTATATCTGCCTTTAGCTCTCTGACCAGATATTTCTTCCTGACCAGATATTTCTACCTGACCAGTTATATCTGCCTATATATACCTGACCAGATATATCAACCTGACCAGATATTTCTACCTGACCAGTTATATCTGCCTATATATACCTGACCAGATATGTCTGCCTGACCAGATTTTTCTACCTGACCAGATATTACTACCTGACCAGATATATCTACCTATATATACCTGACCAGATATATCTACCTGACTAATTATATCTAAAGATATCTACCTGAGCAGATAGTTCTACCTGAGCAGATATATATCCCTATATCCACCTGAGCAGATATATCTACCTGACCAGTTATATCTGACTATATCTACCTGACCAGATATTTCTAACTGACCTGATATTTCTACCTGACCAGTTATATCTACCTGACCAGTTATATCTACCTGACCACATATATCTACCGATATCTACCTGACCAGATAGATCTACCTGACCAGATACTTCTACCTGACCAGTTATATCTGACTATATCTACCTGACCAGATATTTCTACCTGACCTGATATTTCTACCTGACCAGTTATATCAACCTGACCAGACATATCTACCTATATCTACCTGACCAGATACATCTACCGATATCTACCTGACCAGTTTAATCTGCCTATATCTACCTGACCAGATATTTCTACCTGACCAGTTATATCTACCTGACCACATATATCTACTGATATCTACCTGATCAGATATTTCTACCTGACCAGATAGATCTACCTGACCAGATGTTTCTACCTGATCAGATATTTATACCTGACCAGATATTTATACCTGACCAGATAGATCTACCTGACCAGATACTTCTTCCTGACCAGTTATATCTAACTATATCTACCTGACCAGATATTTCTACTTGACCTGATATTTCTACCTGACCAGATATATCTATCGATATCTACCTGACCAGTTATATCTACCTGACCAGATATATCTACCGATATCTACCTGACCAGATATATCAACCTGATCAGATACATCTGCCTGACCAGTTATATCTACCTGACAAGACATATCTACCTATATCTACCTGACCAGAAAAATCTACCTATATCTACCTGACCAGATACATCTGCCTGACCAGATATTTCTAGCTGACCAGTTATATCTACCTATATCTACCTGACCAGTTATATATACCTATATCTACTTGACCAGATATCTCTACCTGACCAGATATTTCTCGCTGACCAGTTATATCTACCTGACCAGATACTTCTACCTGACCAGACATTTCTACCTGACTAGATATTTCTACCTGACCAGATAATTCTACCTGACCAGACATTTCTACCTGACCAGATATTTCTACCTGACCAGATAATTCTACCTGACCAGACATTTCTACCTGACCAGATATTTCTACCTGACCAGATATTTCTACCTGACCAGATATATCTACCTGACCAGATATATCTACCTGACCAGATATATTTACCTGACCAGTGATATCTACCTTACCAGTTATATATACCTGACCAGATATTTCTGTCTGACCAGATATATCTGACTGACCAGATATATCTGCCTGACCAGATATATCTGTCTGACCAGATATATCTGCCTGACCAGATACATCTACCTGACCAGTTATATCTGCCTATATCTACCTGACCAGATATCTCTACCTGACCAGATATTTCTACCTGACCAGTTATATCTAGCGATATCTACCTGACCAGTTAAATCTACCTGACCAGTTATATCTACCTGACCAGTTATATCTGCCTATATCTACCTGACCAGTTATATCTACCTGACCAAATATTTCTACCTGACCAGTTATATCTACCTGATCAGTTATATCTACCTGACCAGATATATCTACCGATATCTACCTGATCAGATATTTCTACCTGACCAGATAGATCTACCTGACCAGATGTTTCTACCTGATCAGATATTTATACCTGACCAGATATTTATACCTGACCAGATACATCTACCTGACCAGATACATCTACCTGACCAGATACATCTACCTGACCAGTTATATCTAACTGTATCTACCTGACCAGATATTTCTACCTGACCTGATATTTCTACCTGACCAGATATATCTATCAATATCTACCTGACCAGTTATATCTACCTGACCAGATATATCTACCGATATCTACCTGACCAGATATATCAACCTGATCAGATACATCTGCCTGACCAGTTATATCTACCTGACCAGACATTTCTACCTGACCAGATATTTCTACCTGACCAGATAATTCTACCTGACCAGACATTTCTACCTGACCAGATATTTCTACCTGACCAGATATATCTACCTGACCAGATATATCTACCTGACCAGATATATCTACCTGACCAGATATATTTACCTGACCAGATATATCTACCTTACCAGTTATATCTACCTGACCAGATATTTCTGCCTGACCAGATATATCTGACTGACCAGATATATCTGCCTGACCAGATATATCTGCCTGACCAGATATATCTGCCAGACCAGATATATCTGTCTGACCAGATATATCTGTCTGACCAGATACATCTACCTGACCAGTTATATCTGCCTATATCTACCTGACCAGATATCTCTACCTGACCAGATATTTCTACCTGACCAGTTATATCTAGCGATATCTACCTGACCAGTTATATCTACCTGACCAGTTAAATCTACCTGACCAGTTATATCTGCCTATATCTACCTGACCAGTTATATCTACCTGACCAGTTATATCTACCTGACCAGTTATATCTACCTGACCAGATATATCTACCGATATCTACCTGATCAGATATTTCTACCTGACCAGATAGATCTACCTGACCAGATAGATCTACCTGACCAGATGTTTCTACCTGATCAGATATTTATACCTGACCAGATAGATCTACCTGACCAGATACTTCTACCTGACCAGTTATATCTAACTATATCTACCTGACCAGATATATCTACCTGACCAGATATATTTACCTGACCAGTTATATCTACCTTACCAGTTATATCTACCTGACCAGATATTTCTGTCTGACCAGATATATCTGACTGACCAGATATATCTGCCTGACCAGATATATCTGCCTGACCAGATATATCTGTCTGACCAGATATATCTGCCTGACCAGATACATCTACCTGACCAGTTATATCTGCCTATATCTACCTGACCAGATACATCTACCGATATCTACCTGACCAGTTTAATCTGCCTATATCTACCTGACCAGATATTTCTACCTGACCAGTTATATCTACCTGACCACATATATCTACTGATATCTACCTGATCAGATATTTCTACCTGACCAGATAGATCTACCTGACCAGATGTTTCTACCTGATCAGATATTTATACCTGACCAGATATTTATACCTGACCAGATAGATCTACCTGACCAGATACTTCTTCCTGACCAGTTATATCTAACTATATCTACCTGACCAGATATTTCTACTTGACCTGATATTTCTACCTGACCAGATATATCTATCGATATCTACCTGACCAGTTATATCTACCTGACCAGATATATCTACCGATATCTACCTGACCAGATATATCAACCTGATCAGATACATCTGCCTGACCAGTTATATCTACCTGACAAGACATATCTACCTATATCTACCTGACCAGAAAAATCTACCTATATCTACCTGACCAGATACATCTGCCTGACCAGATATTTCTAGCTGACCAGTTATATCTACCTATATCTACCTGACCAGTTATATATACCTATATCTACTTGACCAGATATCTCTACCTGACCAGATATTTCTCGCTGACCAGTTATATCTACCTGACCAGATACTTCTACCTGACCAGACATTTCTACCTGACTAGATATTTCTACCTGACCAGATAATTCTACCTGACCAGACATTTCTACCTGACCAGATATTTCTACCTGACCAGATAATTCTACCTGACCAGACATTTCTACCTGACCAGATATTTCTACCTGACCAGATATTTCTACCTGACCAGATATATCTACCTGACCAGATATATCTACCTGACCAGATATATTTACCTGACCAGTTATATCTACCTTACCAGTTATATATACCTGACCAGATATTTCTGTCTGACCAGATATATCTGACTGACCAGATATATCTGCCTGACCAGATATATCTGTCTGACCAGATATATCTGCCTGACCAGATACATCTACCTGACCAGTTATATCTGCCTATATCTACCTGACCAGATATCTCTACCTGACCAGATATTTCTACCTGACCAGTTGTATCTAGCGATATCTACCTGACCAGTTAAATCTACCTGACCAGTTATATCTACCTGACCAGTTATATCTGCCTATATCTACCTGACCAGTTATATCTACCTGACCAAATATTTCTACCTGACCAGTTATATCTACCTGATCAGTTATATCTACCTGACCAGATATATCTACCGATATCTACCTGATCAGATATTTCTACCTGACCAGATAGATCTACCTGACCAGATGTTTCTACCTGATCAGATATTTATACCTGACCAGATATTTATACCTGACCAGATACATCTACCTGACCAGATACATCTACCTGACCAGATACATCTACCTGACCAGTTATATCTAACTGTATCTACCTGACCAGATATTTCTACCTGACCTGATATTTCTACCTGACCAGATATATCTACCTGACCAGATATATCTACCGATATCTACCTGACCAGATATATCAACCTGATCAGATACATCTGCCTGACCAGTTATATCTACCTGACCAGACATTTCTACCTGACCAGATATTTCTACCTGACCAGATAATTCTACCTGACCAGACATTTCTACCTGACCAGATATTTCTACCTGACCAGATATATCTACCTGACCAGATATATCTACCTGACCAGATATATCTACCTGACCAGATATATTTACCTGACCAGATATATCTACCTTACCAGTTATATCTACCTGACCAGATATTTCTGCCTGACCAGATATATCTGACTGACCAGATATATCTGCCTGACCAGATATATCTGCCTGACCAGATATATCTGCCTGACCAGATATATCTGTCTGACCAGATATATCTGTCTGACCAGATACATCTACCTGACCAGTTATATCTGCCTATATCTACCTGACCAGATATCTCTACCTGACCAGATATTTCTACCTGACCAGTTATATCTAGCGATATCTACCTGACCAGTTATATCTACCTGACCAGTTAAATCTACCTGACCAGTTATATCTGCCTATATCTACCTGACCAGTTATATCTACCTGACCAGTTATATCTACCTGACCAGTTATATCTACCTGACCAGATATATCTACCGATATCTACCTGATCAGATATTTCTACCTGACCAGATAGATCTACCTGACCAGATAGATCTACCTGACCAGATGTTTCTACCTGATCAGATATTTCTACCTGACCAGATATTTATACCTGACCAGATAGATCTACCTGACCAGATACTTCTACCTGACCAGTTATATCTAACTATATCTACCTGACCAGATATATCTACCTGACCAGATATATTTACCTGACCAGTTATATCTACCTTACCAGTTATATCTACCTGACCAGATATTTCTGTCTGACCAGATATATCTGACTGACCAGATATATCTGCCTGACCAGATATATCTGCCTGACCAGATATATCTGTCTGACCAGATATATCTGCCTGACCAGATACATCTACCTGACCAGTTATATCTGCCTATATCTACCTGACCAGATATCTCTACCTGACCAGATATTTCTACCTGACCAGTTATATCTAGCGATATCTACCTGACCAGTTAAATCTACCTGACCAGTTATATCTACCTGACCAGTTATATCTGCCTATATCTACCTGACCAGTTATATCTACCTGACCAAATATTTCTACCTGACCAGTTATATCTACCTGACCAGATATATCTACCGATATCTACCTGATCAGATATTTCTACCTGACCAGATAGATCTACCTGACCAGATGTTTCTACCTGATCAGATATTTATTCCTGACCAGATATTTATACCTGACCAGATACATCTACCTGACCAGTTATATCTAACTGTATCTACCTGACCAGATATTTCTACCTGACCTGATATTTCTACCTGACCAGATATATCTATCAATATCTACCTGACCAGTTATATCTACCTGACCAGATATATCTACCGATATCTACCTGACCAGATATATCAACCTGATCAGATACATCTGCCTGACCAGTTATATCTACCTGACCAGACATTTCTACCTGACCAGATATTTCTACCTGACCAGATAATTCTACCTGACCAGACATTTCTACCTGACCAGATATTTCTACCTGACCAGATATATCTACCTGACCAGATATATCTACCTGACCAGATATATCTACCTGACCAGATATATCTACCTGACCAGATATATTTACCTGACCAGATATATCTACCTTACCAGTTATATCTACCTGACCAGATATTTCTGCCTGACCAGATATATCTGACTGACCAGATATATCTGCCTGACCAGATATATCTGCCTGACCAGATATATCTGTCTGACCAGATATATCTGTCTGACCAGATACATCTACCTGACCAGTTATATCTGCCTATATCTACCTGACCAGATATCTCTACCTGACCAGATATTTCTACCTGACCAGTTATATCTAGCGATATCTACCTGACCAGTTATATCTACCTGACCAGTTAAATCTACCTGACCAGTTATATCTGCCTATATCTACCTGACCAGTTATATCTACCTGACCAGTTATATCTACCTGACCAGTTATATCTACCTGACCAGATATATCTACCGATATCTACCTGATCAGATATTTCTACCTGACCAGATAGATCTACCTGACCAGATAGATCTACCTGACCAGATGTTTCTACCTGATCAGATATTTCTACCTGACCAGATATTTATACCTGACCAGATAGATCTACCTGACCAGATACTTCTACCTGACCAGTTATATCTAACTATATCTACCTGACCAGATATATCTATCGATATCTACCTGACCAGTTATATCTACCTGACCAGATATATCTACCGATATCTACCTGACCAGATATATCAACCTGATCAGATACATCTGCCTGACCAGTTATATCTACCTGACAAGACATATCTACCTATATCTACCTGACCAGAAATATCTACCGATATCTACCTGACCAGATACATCTGCCTGACCAGATACATCTGCCTGACCAGATACATCTGCCTGACCAGATATTTCTACCTGACCAGACATATCTACCTATATCTACCTGACCAGTTATATCTGCCTATATCTACCTGACCAGTTATATACCTATATCTACCTGACCAGATACATCTACCTGACCAGATATTTCTACCTGACCAGATATTTCTACCTGACCAGATAATTCTACCTGACCAGACATGTCTACCTGACCAGATATTTCTACCTGACCAGATAATTCTACCTGACCAGACATTTCTACCTGACCAGATATTTCTACCTGACCAGATATATCTACCTGACCAGATATATCTACCTGACAAGACATATCTACCTATATCTACCTGACCAGATATCTCTACCTGACCAGATATTTCTAGCTGACCAGTTATATCTACCTATATCTACCTGACCAGTTATATATACCTATATCTACCTGACCACATATTTCTATCTGACCAGATATTTCTACCTGACCAGATATTTCTGCCTGACCAGATATTTCTGCCTGACCAGATATATCTGCCTGACCAGATATATCTGTCTGACCAGATATATCTGCCTGACCAGATACATCTACCTGACCAGTTATATCTGCCTATATCTACCTGACCAGATGTATCTAACTGTCTACCTGACCAGTTATATCTGCCTAAGCTGATATATCTACCTGACCAGTTATATCTACCTATATCTACCTGACCAGATGTATCTAACTATCTACCTGACCAGTTATATCTGCCTAAGCTGATTCATGGAAATTGGCATGAATTACAGGAATCCTCTAACCGGAGGGGCATTCTATGTTTTGTTTTCTAGTTTTTTTGTGTTTCTATGTTTTGGCCGGGTATGGTTCTCAATTAGGGACAGCTGTCTATCGTTTTCTCTGATTGGGAATCATACATTAGGCAGCCTTTTTTCCCTGTTGTAGTTGTGGGTAGTTATCTTTGTTAGTGGCACTATAGCCCTGTTAAGCTTCACGGTTGTTTCTTTGTTTCTTGTTGGCGACATTTACAATAATAAAATGAAAATGTACGCTCATCACACTACACCTTGGTCTCCTTCCGACGACGGCCGTGACAATATGTTCCATCCCAGTAACCAGTGGGTCCATATCAGAGTTAACATCTACATGATCGGTGGGTCCCCCTTGGGACGGTTGAGCTAACGTAGGCTAATGAGATTAGCATGAGGTTGTAAGTAACAAGAACATTTCCCAGGACATGGACATATCTGATATTGGCAGAAAGCTTAAATTCTTAATCTAACTGCACTGTAAAATTTACAGTAGCTATTACATTGAAAGAATACCATATTATTGTTTGAGTAGAGTGCACAGTTATGAACTTAAAGTTATTAATAAACCAATTAGGCACATTTGGGCAGTATTGATACAACATTTTGAACAGAAATGCAATGGTTCATTGGATCAGTGTAAAACTTTGCACATACACTGCTGCCATCCAGTGGACAAAATATAAATTGCACCTGGGCTGGAATAATACATTATGGCCTTTCTCTTGCATTTCAAAGATGATGGTACATTAAAATAATGGTTGTTTTATTCTTTGTATTATCTTTTACCAGATCTAATGTGTTATAAAACTCAGCAAAAAAAGAAACGTCCCTTATTCAGGACCCTGTCTTTCAAAGATAATTTATAAAAACCCAAATACAATTCTCATTGTAAAGGGGTTTTAACGCTGTTTTCTATGCTTGTTCAATGAACCATAAACAATTAATGAACATGCACCTGTGGAACGGTCATTAAGACACTAACAGCTTACAAACGGTAGGCAATTAAGGTCACAGTTATGAAAATTTAGGGCACTAAAGAGAGGTACGGGATGACAACAACAACTGCCTGAATTACACCAGGAATGCACAATCCCTCCATCAGTGGTCAAGCTGTCCGCAACAGGCTGAGAGAGGCTGGACTGTCGGCTTGTAGGCATGTTGTAAGGCAGGTCCTCACCAGAAATCACCGGCAACAACGTCACCTATGAGCACAAACCCACCATCGCTGGACCAGACAGGACTGGCAAAAAGTGCTCTTCACTGACGAGTCGCGGTTTTGTCTCACCAGGGGGGGTGGTCGGATTCGCCAGGCTCCCCAGCATTACGCTCTCCTGCCACCATCATTACGCACACCTGCCTTCCCCCGTCACGTGCATCAGCGATTATTGGACTCACCTGGACTCAATCACCTCTGTCATTACCACCTCTACATCTGTCTGTTCCCTGCTTCAGAGTTGGTTGTCATATGTCCTTATATACCAGTGTGTTGAAGCTGTTCCTGTCTTGTTCCGTGTCTGTTCCTGATTAAATGTTTGACTCCCCGTACCTACTTCTCCACTCTAGCGTCGGTCCTTACAAGATCAACCCCAGATCAGGACCAGATCAACCCCTGACCATCCCCCAGATTTGTGTTCCCGAGTGGGGCAGCGGTCTAAGACACTGCATCTCAGTGCAAGGGGCGTTACTACAGTACCTGGCTCGAATCCGGGCTGCATCATATCAGGCTGTGATTGGGATTCCCATAGGGCGGTACACAATTGGCCCAGCGTCGTCCAGGTGGCCGTGATAGGCCTTCATTGTAAGTAAGAATTGGTTCTCTAACTAACTTTCCTAGTTAAATAAAGGTAAACATTTTGAAAATAAATAATCAGGCCCAGATCAACACCAGATTAGGACCAGGCTGGGAGGAGTTCTTTAAAGTTAGATGGTCTATACCTGGAGCCTAGCAGCCAATCACCACCTCATCAGCCCATGCATATATCCAGAGCCTTGGCTAATAAACTAGCAGGCTAACTAGGCTATACAAAAACACCTGTTACATTCATATCAGGGGCTAATATGTGTATGTGGGCTAAAGGCTAACAGGCTAAACAGGCTAATGCTAACACCTGTTCCATTCATATCAGGAACAAATGCTAACTGGGCTAATATGAACACCTGTTACATTCATATCAGGAACTAATACTATGCTAACTAGGCTAATGCTAACACCAACACCTGTTACTTAACCACACTTAATCTGCCCTGTAAGAGACTCCATTAGGACTGAATGAGACACACACACACACACACACACACACACACACACACACACACACACACACACACACAAAGTACACAGCTGTTGCTATAAGGCCTCTCTCTCCTCAGCCAAGGGAAGCAGGCTTAGCAGAACCAAGCAGGCTGAGATGGTGACATATGAATCATGGTCCTACTAAACTGGCTCATTAGATCCTTAATCAGAGCTCAGTCTGTCAACCCTGTTGAATATAATGACATACATCTGCTGCCCTGGTCAGTCTGTCAACCCAGTTGAATATAATGACATACCTCTGCTGCCCTGGTCAGTCTGTCAACCCTGTTGAATATAATGACATACCTCTGCTGCCCTGTCAGTCTGTCAACCCTGTTGAATATAATGACATACCTCTGCTGCCCTGGTCAGTCTGTCAACCCTGTTGAATATAATGACATACCTCTGCTGCCCTGTCAGTCAACTCACCCCCCTCCTCACCTCTCCTCACCTCACCTCACCACCCTCCTCACCTCTCCTCACCACCCTCCTCTCCTCACCCCCCTCCTCACCTCTCCTCACCCCTCTCCTCACCTCTCCTCACCCCCCTCCTCACATCTCCTCACCTCATCTCTCCTCACATCTCATCTCATCACCTCACCTCACCTCATCACCCTCCTCTCCTCACCCCCTCCTCACCTCACCTCTACTCACACCTCTCCTCACCCCCCTCCTCACCCCTCTCCTCACCTCTCCTCACCTCCCTCCTTACCTCACCTTTCCTTCCCCCCCTCCTCACCACTCTCCTCATCTCTTCTCACCCCCTCCTCAAATCTCCTCACCCCCTCCTCACCTCACCACCCTCCTCACCACTCCTCACCTCACCTCACCACCCTCCTCTCCTCACCCCCCTCCTCACCTCTCCTCACCCCTCTCCTCACCTCTCCTCACCCCCCTCCTCACATCTCCTCACCTCATCTCTCCTCACATCTCATCACCTCACCTCACCTCATCACCCTACTCTCCTCACCCCCTCCTCACCTCTCCTCACACCTCTCCTCACCCCCCTCCTCACCCCTCTCCTCACCTTTCCTTCCACCCCTCCTCACCACCCTCCTCACCTCTTCTCACCCCCCTCCTCACCTCTCCTCACCCCCCTCCTCACCTCTCCTCACCTCACCTCACCACCCTCCTCACCTCTCCTCACCTCACCTCACCTCACCACCCTCCTCTCCTCACCCCCCTCCTCACCTCTCCTCACCCCTCTCCTCACCTCTCCTCACCCCCCTCCTCACATCTCCTCACCTCATCTCTCCTCACATCTCATCTCATCACCTCACCTCACCTCATCACCCTCCTCTCCTCACCCCCTCCTCACCTCACCTCTACTCACACCTCTCCTCACCCCCCTCCTCACCCCTCTCCTCACCTCTCCTCACCTCCCTCCTTACCTCACCTTTCCTCCCCCCCCTCCTCACCACTCTCCTCACCTCTTCTCACCCCCTCCTCACCTCTCCTCACCCCCTCCTCACCTCACCACCCTCCTCACCACTCCTCACCTCACCTCACCCCCCTCCTCTCCTCACCCCCCTCCTCACCTCTCCTCACCCCTCTCCTCACCTCTCCTCACCCCCCTCCTCACATCTCCTCACCTCATCTCTCCTCACATCTCATCACCTCACCTCATCACCCTACTCTCCTCACCCCCTCCTCACCTCTCCTCACACCTCTCCTCACCCCCCTCCTCACCCCTCTCCTCACCTTTCCTTCCACCCCTCCTCACCACCCTCCTCACCTCTTCTCACCCCCCTCCTCACCTCTTCTCACCCCACTCCTCACCTCACCTCTCCTCACCCCCCTCCTCACCTCTCCTCACCCCCCTTCTCACCTCACCTCTCCTCACCCCCCTCCTCACCACCCTCCTCACCCCCCTCATCTATCCCTCACCCAATCACCCAATCCTTCCCACCCCCTTTTCACACGACCTAGAGCAGCTGTGCCTGACGCCTCCCTGCCACTCACTCACACCTCAGGCCGGCTGTAGCACTCAGCCCTGAGTCCTGCTACAAACCCCATGGGGAGAGCAAGAGAGAGAGGTTGACTAGGTCCTGGTTGGAACATGTTGGTGTTAATATCAAACATTTTGAGTTGCAGAAACACGGTAATTGATAAATAATAAATCCTGGATATGTATTTATCAGAGTATGCTATGTTTCTATCATGAAATCCTACTGGTCAGTACAATGCTGATTATCCCTACTCTTATGTTCAGAGGTCATTCTCTGACTGACTGGTGTTCCTGGACTTTACGTGAATCTAAATATTTATGTTTTGTCTTTGAGGAGGAGATCAGGTATCAGCTGGGGACGAGTTTAGGCGCCCTGGGTCCCCTTAATGAGATTTTATCGAGAGAGAGAGAGAGAGAGAGAACTCACATGTACTCAGATATAGGAGAGGTCTAGAAGGCGATACCGTAATACACAGACCTCTCAAAAACCTTGGAGGTTGACATCTTCACCTATAATTCTCAGACAAATGTTACGGTTAAATCAGAAGAAGCATTGCTGTTGGGAATCCCTCTTTCCCTCCATTTCCCTCCTTCTATCTACATTGTCCATCGCCTTCTCTCTCCTGTTCACAGGGTCCCCTTTGTCCACTATATAACGTTATACTGGAACCAAAAGCCCTATAACTGCCCAGGGATTCTAAGACCATGTCATATTTCACCACTGATTAGGCCTCTACACCACATTAACAATGATACATCTAGCATGGACATGAATGCTGCGGAAAAGCAAAGACTAGTGGTAATCCAGAAATGGGAGGAAATGCCGTATATAACACTAATGGCAGGTAATTCCAGTTCAAACCAGCCCAGGGGAAGGCTTCGTAGGTTATTGGTGTATCCCAAATAGCCCTCTGTTCTCCATATAGAGGCCCTGGTATAGAGCCAGCCCAGGGGAAGGCTTCGTAGGTTATTGGTGTATCCCAAATAGCCCTCTATTCTCCATATAGAGGCCCTGGTATAGAGCCAGCCCAGGGGAAGGCTTCGTAGGTTATTGGTGTATTTGGTGTATCCCAAATAGCCCTCTGTTCTCCATATAGAGGCCCTGGTATAGAGCCAGCCCAGGGGAAGGCTTCGTAGGTTATTGGTGTATTTGGTGTATCCCAAATAGCCCTCTGTTCTCCATATAGAGGCCCTGGTATAGAGCCAGCCCAGGGGAAGGCTTCGTAGGTTATTGGTGTATGCCAAATAGCCCTCTGTTCTCCATATAGAGGCCCTGGTATAGAGCCAGCCCAGGGGAAGGCTTCGTAGGTTATTGGTGTATTTGGTGTATCCCAAATAGCCCTCTGTTCTCCATATAGAGGCCCTGGTATAGAGCCAGCCCAGGGGAAGGCTTCGTAGGTTATTGGTGTATTTGGTGTATCCCAAATAGCCCTCTGTTCTCCATATAGAGGCCCTGGTATAGAGCCAGCCCAGGGGAAGGCTTCGTAGGTTATTGGTGTATTTGGTGTATCCCAAATAGCCCTCTGTCCTCCATATAGAGGCCCTGGTATAGAGCCAGCCCAGGGGAAGGCTTCGTAGGTTATTGGTGTATTTGGTGTATCCCAAATAGCCCTCTATTCTCCATATAGAGGCCCTGGTATAGAGCCAGCCCAGGGGAAGGCTTCGTAGGTTATTGGTGTATCCCAAATAGCCCTCTGTTCTCCATATAGAGGCCCTGGTATAGAGCCAGCCCAGGGGAAGGCTTCGTAGGTTATTGGTGTATTTGGTGTATCCCAAATAGCCCTCTGTTCTCCATATAGAGGCCCTGGTATAGAGCCAGCCCAGGGGAAGGCTTCGTAGGTTATTGGTGTATCCCAAATAGCCCTCTGTTCTCCATATAGAGGCCCTGGTATAGAGCCAGCCCAGGGGAAGGCTTCGTAGGTTATTGGTGTATTTGGTGTATCCCAAATAGCCCTCTGTTCTCCATATAGAGGCCCTGGTATAGAGCCAGCCCAGGGGAAGGCTTCGTAGGTTATTGGTGTATCCCAAATAGCCCTCTGTTCTCCATATAGAGGCCCTGGTATAGAGCCAGCCCAGGGGAAGGCTTCGTAGGTTATTGGTGTATTTGGTGTATCCCAAATAGCCCTCTGTTCTCCATATAGAGGCCCTGGTATAGAGCCAGCCCAGGGGAAGGCTTCGTAGGTTATTGGTGTATCCCAAATAGCCCTCTGTTCTCCATATAGAGGCCCTGGTATAGAGCCAGCCCAGGGGAAGGCTTCGTAGGTTATTGGTGTATTTGGTGTATCCCAAATAGCCCTCTGTTCTCCATATAGAGGCCCTGGTATAGAGCCAGCCCAGGGGAAGGCTTCGTAGGTTATTGGTGTATTTGGTGTATCCCAAATAGCCCTCTGTTCTCCATATAGAGGCCCTGGTATAGAGCCAGCCCAGGGGAAGGCTTCGTAGGTTATTGGTGTATTTGGTGTATCCCAAATAGCCCTCTATTCTCCATATAGAGCAAAATGGAACCTGGTATAGACCCTTATGGGCCCTTGTATAGAGCCTTATGGGCCCTGGTATAAAGCCTTACAGGCCGCGGTATAAAGCCTATTGGGCCCCGGTATAAAGCCTTATGGGCCCCGGTATAGAGCCTTATGGGCCCCGGTATAAAGCCTTATAGACCCTGGTGTAGAGCCTTATGGGCCCTGGTATAATGCCTTATGGGCCCTTGTATAGCTTTATGGGCCCTGATATAGAGCCTTATGGGCCCTGGAATAGAGCCATATGGGCCCTACTATAAAACCTTATGGGCCCCGGTATAGAGCCTTATGGGCCCCGGTATAAAGCCTTATGGGCCCCGGTATAAAACCTTATGGGCCCCGGTATAAAGCCGTATGGGCCCCGGTATAAAGACTTATGGGCCCCGGTATAGAGCCTTATGGGCCCCGTTATAAAGCCTTATGGGCCCCGGTATAAAACCTTATGGGCCCCGGTATAAAGCCGTATGGGCCCCGGTATAGAGCCTTATGGGCCCCGTTATAAAGCCTTATGGGCCCTGGTGTAGAGCCTTATGGGCCCTGGTATAACCTTTTGTCTGACGGTAGACTGTTATCCTATCAAGATGACAGGATAAACCCATCTAGCGCCGAGGCGATCGGAGTGACATGGCCCACGGAGGGAGCAGCCAAGGCCCTATCGGCCCTATCGGCCCTTCCCGCTTCCCCCTCCCTGCCGCCTCTCGGACTGGGACCCGTCTACGCCCTGGAACACTTGTCCTGAGCAGCCGAGCAGCTGGCTGCATAACGCGCCATGTTTTTCTTTCGGGGCTTAAAGTCGGTGTTGGTTTACCAGCCCGGGGATGTGGGATCCTTTGTGCCGTTTAACAGAGGACTTAGTCTTCTGGGTTCGATTTATATTTTAATTATCCGCTAAACTGTGGTTGGGGGGCCATGTGGAAACGCGCACGGCGGGATGACCTCCAGATCTGTCAGTCACTGGGGTAAAGAGGTAGAATCTGTCAGTCACTGGGGTAAAGAGGTAGAATCTGTCAGTCACTGGGGGTAAAGAGGTAGATTATGTCAGTCACTGGGGGTAAAGAGGTAGAATCTGTCAGTCACTGGGGTAAAGAGTTAGAATATGTCAGTCACTGGGGTAAAGAGGTAGAATCTGGAGAGAAACCCTCCCGTAAATTTCTAGGGTATCTCTCCAGGAACAGGGTTGGAGTTAAAACCTACTGGAGTGTCTCTCCAGGAACAGGGTTGGAGTTAAAACCTACTGGAGTGTCTCTCCAGGAACAGGGTTGTAGTTAAAACCTACAGGAGGGTATCTCTCCAGGAACAGGGTTGTAGTTAAAACCTACAGGAGGGTATCTCTCCAGGAACAGGGTTGGAGTTAAAACCTACTGGAGTGTCTCTCCAGGAACAGGGTTGGTGTTAAAACCTACAGGAGGGTAGCTCTTCAGGAACAGGGTTGGAGTTAAAACCTACAGGAGGGTAGCTCTTCAGGAACAGGGTTGGAGTTAAAACCTACAGGAGGGTTTCTCTAGGAACAGGGTTGGAGTTAAAACCCACAGGAGGGTATCTCTCCAGGAACAGGTTTGGAGATCCCTGCTCTAGACTCTAGTCAGTCTGATATATGATTAATGATACGATCCAATACTGTTTTTATTTTCTACCATGTTCTGCTTCAGGACATATGCTCTGTGTTCATTCCCTTTCTGATTTAACAACCTGCCAATCTCTCGGCGATGTGATACTAGTTTGTATCTGACGCCATCTGATGGCCAGTGTGTATCAACCTAGATCAGATGTCAACCATGTTCATTAGGGGCCCTTCGTCCCCTTTCAGAACACGTAAACAAAAGTACAATTAACTTTCCTGGACAAAAAAACATTTCCTCCTTTGATTTCAAACTGAGCATGTTACTGTGTTCTCTCTCTCTTTCTGTCACGTTATCTCTCGGTCTCTCTCTCTCTCTCTTTCTGTCACGTTATCTCTCTGTCTGTCTCTCTCTCGTTATCTCTCTGTCTGTCCCCCTCTCTCTCTCTGTCTCTCCCCCTCTCCCCCTCCCCCTGTCTCTCTGTCTCTCTGTCTCTCTGTCTGTCTGTCTGTCTGTCTGTCTGTCTGTCTGTCTGTCTGTCTGTCTGTCTGTCTGTCTGTCTGTCTGTCTGTCTGTCTGTCTGTCTGTCTGTCTGTCTGTCTCTCTGTCTGTCTGTCTGTCTGTCTGTCTGTCATGGAGAGAGGGAGGTTAGAGGAGAGGAGACATGGAGAGAGGGGGGTTAGAGGAGAGGAGACATGGAGAGAGGGAGGTTAGTGGAGAAGAGGCATGGAGAGAGGGAGGTTAGTGGAGAGGAGACATGGAGAGAGGGAGGTTAGTGGAGAAGAGGCATGGAGAGAGGGGGGTTATAGGAGACATGGAGAGAGGGAGGTTAGTGGAGAGGAGACATGGAGAGAGGGAGGTTAGAGGAGAGGAGACATGGAGAGGGGGAGGTTAGAGGAGAGGAGACATGGAGAGAGGGGGGTTAGAGGAGAGGAGACATGGAGAGAGGGAGGTTAGAGGAGAGGAGACATGGAGAGAGGGAGGTTAGAGGAGAGGAGACATGGAGAGAGGGGGGTTAGAGGAGAGGAGACATGGAGAGAGGGAGGTTAGAGGAGAGGAGACATGGAGAGAGGGGGGTTAGAGGAGAGGAGACATGGAGAGAGGGAGGTTAGTGGAGAAGAGGCATGGAGAGAGGGAGGTTAGTGGAGAGGAGACATGGAGAGAGGGAGGTTAGTGGAGAAGAGGCATGGAGAGAGGGGGGTTATAGGAGACATGGAGAGAGGGAGGTTAGTGGAGAGGAGACATGGAGAGAGGGAGGTTAGAGGAGAGGAGACATGGAGAGGGGGAGGTTAGAGGAGAGGAGACATGGAGAGAGGGGGGTTAGAGGAGAGGAGACATGGAGAGAGGGGGGTTAGAGGAGAGGAGACATGGAGAGAGGGAGGTTAGAGGAGAGGAGACATGGAGAGAGGGAGGTTAGAGGAGAGGAGACATGGAGAGAGGGGGGTTAGAGGAGAGGAGACATGGAGAGAGGGAGGTTAGAGGAGAGGAGACATGGAGAGAGGGAGGTTAGAGACATGGAGAGAGGGGGGTTATATGAGACATGGAGAGAGGGAGGTTAGAGGAGAGGAGACATGGAGAGAGGGAGGTTAGAGGAGAGGAGACATGGAGAGAGGGAGGTTAGAGGAGAGGAGACATGGCGAGAGGGGGGTTATAGGAGACATGGAGAGAGGGGGGTTAGAGGAGAGGAGACATGGAGAGGGGGGGGGTTATAGGAGAGGAGACATGGAGAGAGGGAGGTTAGAGGAGAGGAGACATGGAGAGAGGGAGGTTAGAGGGGAGGAGACATGGAGAGAGGGAGGTTAGAGGGGAGGAGACATGGAGAGAGGGAGGTTAGAGGAGAGGAGACATGGAGAGGGGGGGGGGTTAGAGGAGACATGGAGAGAGGGAGGTTAGAGGAGAGGAGACATGGAGAGAGGGGGGTTAGAGGAGAGGAGACATGGAGAGAGGGAGGTTAGAGGAGACATGGAGAGAGGGAGGTTAGAGGAGAGGAGACATGGAGAGAGGGGGGTTAGAGGAGACATGGAGAGAGGGAGGTTAGAGGAGAGGAGACATGGAGAGAGGGGGGTTAGAGGAGACATGGAGAGAGGGAGGTTAGAGGAGAGGAGACATGGAGAGAGGGAGGTTAGAGGAGAGGAGACATGGAGAGAGGGGGTTAGAGGAGAGGAGACATGGAGAGAGGGAGGTTAGAGGAGACATGGAGAGAGGGAGGTTAGAGGAGAGGAGACATGGAGAGAGGGGGGTTAGAGGAGAGGAGACATGGAGAGAGGGAGGTTAGAGGAGAGGAGACATGGAAGAGAGGGGGGTTAGAGGAGAGGAGACATGGAGAGAGGGGGGTTAGAGGAGAGGAGACATGGAGAGAGGGAGGTTAGTGGAGAAGAGGCATGGAGAGAGGGAGGTTAGAGGAGAGGAGACATGGAGAGAGGGGGGTTAGAGGAGAGGAGACATGGAGAGAGGGAGGTTAGTGGAGAAGAGGCATGGAGAGAGGGAGGTTAGTGGAGAGGAGACATGGAGAGAGGGAGGTTAGTGGAGAAGAGGCATGGAGAGAGGGGGGTTATAGGAGACATGGAGAGAGGGAGGTTAGTGGAGAGGAGACATGGAGAGAGGGAGGTTAGAGGAGAGGAGACATGGAGAGGGGGAGGTTAGAGGAGAGGAGACATGGAGAGAGGGGGGTTAGAGGAGAGGAGACATGGAGAGAGGGGGGTTAGAGGAGAGGAGACATGGAGAGAGGGAGGTTAGAGGAGAGGAGACATGGAGAGAGGGAGGTTAGAGGAGAGGAGACATGGAGAGAGGGGGTTAGAGGAGAGGAGACATGGAGAGAGGGAGGTTAGAGGAGAGGAGACATGGAGAGAGGGAGGTTAGAGACATGGAGAGAGGGGGGTTATATGAGACATGGAGAGAGGGAGGTTAGAGGAGAGGAGACATGGAGAGAGGGAGGTTAGAGGAGAGGAGACATGGAGAGAGGGAGGTTAGAGGAGAGGAGACATGGCGAGAGGGGGGTTATAGGAGACATGGAGAGAGGGGGGTTAGAGGAGAGGAGACATGGAGAGGGGGGGGGTTATAGGAGAGGAGACATGGAGAGAGGGAGGTTAGAGGAGAGGAGACATGGAGAGAGGGAGGTTAGAGGGGAGGAGACATGGAGAGAGAGGGGAGGTTAGAGGAGGAGGAGACATGGAGAGAAGGGAGGTTAGAGGAGAGGAGACATGGAAGAGGGGGGGGGTTAGAGGAGACATGGAGAGAGGGAGGTTAGAGGAGAGGAGACATGGAGAGGTGGGTTAGAGGAGAGGAGAACTGGAGAGAGGGAGGTTAGAGGAGACATGGAGAGAGGGAGGTTAGAGGAGAGGAGACATGGAGAGAGGGGGTTAGAGGAGACATGGAGAGAGGGAGGTTAGAGGAGAGAGACATGGAGAGAGGGGGGTTAGAGGAGACATGGAGAGAGGGAGGTTAGAGGAGAGGAGACATGGAGAGAGGGAGGTTAGAGGAGAGGAGAGACATGGAGAGAGGGGGGTTAGAGGAGAGGAGACCTGGAGAGAGGGAGGTTAGAGGAGACATGGAGGAGAGGGAGGTTAGAGGAGAGGAGACATGGAGAGAGGGGGGTTAGAGGAGAGGAGACATGGAGAGAGGGAGGTTTAGAGGAGAGGAGACATGGAGAGAGGGGGGTTAGAGGAGAGGAGACATGGAGAGAGGGGGGGTTAGAGGAGAGGAGACATGGAGAGAGGGAGGTTAGTGGAGAAGAGGCATGGAGAGAGGGAGGTTAGAGGAGAGGAGACATGGAGAGAGGGGTGTGTTAGAGGAGAGGAGACATGGAGAGGGGGAGGTTAGAGGAGAGGAGACATGGAGAGAGGGGGGTTAGAGGAGAGGAGACATGGAGAGAGGGAGGTTAGAGGAGAGGAGACATGGAGAGAGGGAGGTTAGAGACATGGAGAGAGGGAGGTTAGAGAGAGGAGACATGGAGGGAGGGGGGGTTATAGGAGTCATGGAGAGAGGGGGGTTAGAGGAGAGGAGACATGGAGAGAGGGAGGTTAGAGGAGAGGAGACATGGAGAGGGGGGGGGGGTTAGAGGAGACATGGAGAGAGGGAGGTTAGAGGAGAGGAGACATGGAGAGAGGGGGGTTAGAGGAGAGGAGACATGGAGAGAGGGAGGTTAGAGGAGACATGGAGAGAGGGAGGTTAGAGGAGAGGAGACATGGAGAGAGGGGGGTTAGAGGAGACATGGAGAGAGGGAGGTTAGAGGAGAGGAGACATGGAGAGAGGGGGGTTAGAGGAGACATGGAGAGAGGGAGGTTAGAGGGAGAGGAGACATGGAGAGAGGGAGGTTAGAGGAGAGGAGACATGGAGAGAGGGGGGTTAGAGGCGAGGAGCCATGGAGAGAGGGAGGTTAGAGGAGACATGGAGAGAGGGAGGTTAGAGGAGAGGAGACATGGAGAGAGGGGGGTTAGAGGAGAGGAGACATGGAGAGAGGGAGGTTAGAGGAGAGGAGACATGGAGAGAGGGGGGTTAGAGGAGAGGAGACATGGAGAGAGGGGGGGTTAGAGGAGAGGAGACATGGAGAGAGGGAGGTTAGTGGAGAAGAGGCATGGAGAGAGGGAGGTTAGAGGAGAGGAGACATGGAGAGAGGGGGGTTAGAGGAGAGGAGACATGGAGAGGGGGAGGTTAGAGGAGAGGAGACATGGAGAGAGGGGGGTTAGAGGAGAGGAGACATGGAGAGAGGAGGTTAGAGGAGAGGAGACATGGAGAGAGGGAGGTTAGAGACATGGAGAGAGGGAGGTTAGAGGAGAGGAGACATGGAGGAGGGGGGTTATAGGAGTCATGGAGAGAGGGGGGTTAGAGGAGAGGAGACATGGAGAGAGGGAGGTTAGAGGAGACATGGAGAGAGGGAGGTTAGAGGAGAGGAGACATGGAGAGAGGGGGGTTAGAGGAGAGGAGACATGGAGAGAGGGGGGTTAGAGGAGAGGAGACATGGAGAGAGGGGGGTTAGAGGAGACATGGAGAGAGGGAGGTTAGAGGAGACATGGAGAGAGGGAGGTTAGAGGAGAGGAGACATGGAGAGAGGGGGGTTAGAGGAGACATGGAGAGAGGGAGGTTCAGGAGAGGAGACATGGAGAGAGGGAGGTTAGCGGAGAGGAGACATGGAGAGGGGGGAGGTTAGAGGAGAGGAGACATGGAGAGAGGGAGGTTAGAGGAGAGGAGACATGGAGAGAGGGAGGTTAGAGGAGAGGAGACATGGAGAGAGGGGGGTTATAGGAGACATGGAGGAGAGGGAGGTTAGAGGAGAGGAGACATGGAGAGAGGGAGGTTAGAGGAGAGGAGACATGGAGAGAGGGAGATTAGAGGAGAGGAGACATGGAGAGAGGGAGGTTAGTGGAGAAGAGGCATGGAGAGAGGGAGGTTAGTGGAGAAGAGGCATGGAGAGAGGGAGGTTAGAGGAGACATGGAGAGAGGGGGGTTAGAGGAGAGGAGACATGGAGTGTGGGAGGTTAGTGGAGAAGAGGCATGGAGAGAGGGAGGTTAGTGGAGAGGAGACATGGAGAGGGGGGGGTTATAGGAGAGGAGACATGGAGAGAGGGAGGTTAGAGGAGAGGAGACATGGAGAGAGGGAGGTTAGAGGAGAGGAGACATGGAGAGAGGTAGGTTAGAGACATGGAGAGAGGGAGGTTAGAGACATGGAGAGAGGGAGGTTAGAGACATGGAGAGAGGGAGGCTAGTGGAAAGGAGGCGTGGAGAGAGGGAGGTTAGAGACATGGAGAGAGGGAGGTTAGTGGAGAGGAGACATGGAGAGGGAGGTTAGAGGAGTGGAGACATGGAGAGAGGGAGGTTGGAGACATGGAGAGAGGGAGGATAGAGGAGACATGGAGAGAGGGAGGATAGAGGAGAGGAGACATGGAGAGAGGGAGGTTGGAGGAGACATGGAGAGAGGGAGACAGGGATGTTAGAGACATGGAGACAGGGAGGATAGAGGAGACATGGAGAGAGGGAGGATAGTGGAGAGGAGACATGGAGAGGGAGGTTAGAGGAGAGGAGACATGGAGAGAGGGAGGTTAGAGACATGGAGAGAGTGAGGTTGGAGGAGACATGGAGAGGAGGGAGGCTAGTGGAGAGGAGACATGGAGAGAGGGAGGTTAGAGGAGACATGGAGAGAGGGAGGTTAGAGGAGAGGAGACATGGAGAGAGGGAGGTTAGAGGAGAGGAGACATGGAGAGAGGGAGGTTAGAGGAGACATGGAGAGAGGGAGGTTAGAGGAGAGGAGACATGGAGAGGGGGGTTATAGGAGACATGGAGAGGGAGGTTAGAGGAGAGGAGACATGGAGAGAGGAGGGTAGAGGAGAGGAGACATGGAGAGAGGGAGGTTAGAGGAGAGGAGACATGGAGAGAGGGAGGTTAGAGGAGACATGGAGAGATGGAGGTTAGAGGAGAGGAGACATGGAGAGAGGGAGGTTAGAGGAGAGGAGACATGGAGAGAGGGAGGTTAGAGGAGACATGGAGAGAGGGAGGTTAGAGGAGAGGAGACATGGAGAGGGGGGATTATAGGAGACATGGAGAGAGGGAGGTTAGAGGAGAGGAGACATGGAGAGAGGGAGGTTAGAGGAGAGGAGACATGGAGAGAGGGAGGTTAGAGACATGGAGAGAGGGGGGTTATAGGAGACATGGAGAGAGGGAGGTTAGAGGAGACATGGAGAGAGGAAGGTTAGAGGAGAGGAGATATGGAGAGAGGGGGTTAGAGGATAGGAGACATGGAGAGAGGGAGGTTAGAGGAGAGGAGACATGGAGAGAGGGGGGTTATAGGAGACATAGAGAGAGGGAGGTTAGAGGAGACATGGAGAGAGGGAGGTTAGAGGAGAGGAGACATGGAGAGAGGGGGGTTAGAGGATAGGAGACATGGAGAGAGGGAGGTTAGAGGAGAGGAGACATGGAGAGAGGGAGGTTAGAGGAGAGGAGACATGGAGAGAGGGGGGTTAGAGGAGAGGAGACATGGAGAGGGGGAGGTTAGTGGAGAAGAGGCATGGAGAGAGGGAGGTTAGTGGAGAGGAGACATGGAGAGGGGGGGGTTAGAGGAGAGGAGACATGGAGAGAGGTAGGTTAGAGACATGGAGAGAGGGAGGTTAGAGACATGGAGAGAGGGAGGTTAGAGACATGGAGAGAGGGAGGTTAGAGACATGGAGAGAGGGAGGCTAGTGGAAAGGAGGCGTGGAGAGAGGGAGGTTAGAGACATGGAGAGAGGGAGGTTAGAGACATGGAGAGAGGGAGGCTAGTGGAAAGGAGGCGTGGAGAGAGGGAGGTTAGAGACATGGAGAGAGGGAGGTTAGTGGAGAGGAGACATGGAGAGGGAGGTTAGAGGAGTGGAGACATGGAGAGAGGGAGGTTGGAGACATGGAGAGAGGGAGGATAGAGGAGACTTGGAGAGAGGGAGGTTGGAGGAGACATGGAGAGAGGGAGGCTAGTGGAGAGGAGACATGGAGAGAGGGAGGTTGGAGGAGACATGGAGAGAGGGAGGCTAGTGGAGAGGAGACATGGAGAGGGAGGTTAGAGGAGAAGAGACATGGAGAGAGGGAGGTTAGAGGAGAGGAGACATGGAGAGAGGGAGACAGGGAGGTTAGAGACATGGAGACAGGGAGGTTAGAGGAGACATGGAGACAGGGAGGATAGAGGAGACATGGAGAGAGGGAGGTTAGAGACATGGAGACAGGGAGGATAGAGGAGACATGGAGACAGGGAGGATAGAGGAGACATGGAGAGAGGGAGGTTAGAGGAGACATGGAGACAGGGAGGTTAGAGACATGGAGACAGGGAGGATAGAGGAGACATGGAGAGAGGGAGACAGGGAGGTTAGAGACATGGAGAGAGGGAGGTTAGAGGAGACATGGAGAGAGGGAGGATAGAGGAGAGAGGGAGGTTAGAGGAGACATGGAGAGAGGGAGGGTAGAGGAGACATGGAGAGAGGGGGGTTATAGGAGACATGGAGAGAGGGAGGTTATAGGAGACATGGAGAGAGGGAGGTTAGAGGAGACATGGAGAGAGGGAGGTTAGAGGAGAGGAGACATGGAGAGAGGGAGGTTAGAGGAGACATGGAGACAGGGAGACAGGGAGGTTAGAGACATGGAGAGAGGGAGGTTAGAGGAGACATGGAGAGGGGGAGGTTAGAGGAGACATGGAGAGAGGGAGGTTAGAGGAGACATGGAGAGAGGGAGGTTAGAGGAGACATGGAGAGAGGGAGACAGGGAGGTTAGAGGACACATGGAGAGAGGGAGGTTAGAGGAGACATGGAGACAGGGAGGTTAGAGGAGACATGGAGAGAGGGAGGATAGTGGAGAGGAGGGGTGTCCTTGTTCCTTTAATCCAGTGTTTGTTCTACTCTGATAGTTCATCTCCAGGCGTCAGTTCAGCTGCGGCCCCCCGTGGAGAGGCTAATCTGGCCCCGGCGGGATCCCCTGAATTAAGACATCCAGTCACCACGGTGACCCACTCCTCAGCGCCTCAGACATATGCCCCATTGTCAATATCCAGGGAGGAGCTTTCTTACCAGAGAGGCTGAGTTACACAGAGACAGACCTGCCTCTTATCCTATCCTCTGACTACCACAAGATGTTCTCAGACTGAGGTGTTTTACTTGATTTCATTATCTCTGCTTTCATAGACAGACAATAATGAGATTGAACCATCCCAATGGACCCACTGGGAGACAGAGACAGAGAGGTGGGGAGGGAGGAAGAACAGACAGGATGGATCTTAATTGACCCTATCAATGGCAATCCCAGACCTGAGTCTGGTCACAGTTAGTAGTTATCTGAGTTAAAGACCTCTCTAAGGCCCAGGATGTTCCGATTCAAACTCCCATTCACCATCTCTTATAATGTCAAAATACGTTTCTTACTCACAAAAACAGGGAGTTTCGCTGGACTCATAATATACTGCCGTTACGCCGGTATTCGCTTCCAAAAAAGGCCGAAATAAAAATGTACAAGCAACCTAAAAATGCCTCTTCGGTACTCATTACTGCCCCACACACAGGTTAAAATGCCTCTTCGGTACTCATTACTGCCCCACACACAGGTTAAAATGCCTCTTCGGTACTCATTACTGCCCCACACACAGGTCAAAATGCCTCTTCGGTATTCATTACTGCCCCACACACAGGTTAAAATGCCTCTTCGGTATTCATTACTGCCCCACACACAGGTCAAAATGCCTCTTCGGTACTCATTACTGCCCCACACAGGTTAAAATGCCTCTTCGGTACTCATTACTGCCCCACACACAGTTAAAATGCCTCTTCGGTATTCATTACTGCCCCACACACAGGTTAAAATGCCTCTTCGGTATTCATTACTGCCCCACACACAGGTTAAAATGCCTCTTCGGTACTCATTACTGCCCCACACACAGGTTAAAATGCCTCTTCGGTATTCATTACTGCCCCACACACAGGTTAAAATGCCTCTTCGGTATTCATTACTGCCCCACACACAGGTTAAAATGCCTCTTCGGTATTCATTACTGCCCCACACACAGGTTAAAATGCCTCTTCGGTATTCATTACTGCCCCACACACAGGTTAAAATGCCTCTTCGGTACTCATTACTGCCCCACACACAGGTTAAAATGCCTCTTCGGTACTCATTACTGCCCCACACACAGGTTAAAATGCCTCTTCGGTACTCATTACTGCCCCACACACAGGTTAAAATGCCTCTTCGGTACTCATTACTCCCCCACACACAGGTTAAAATGCAGTTAGAAGTTCTCTAACTGACAGATACTGGGACAGGTGAATAGAGAAGATCTCTAACTGACAGATACTGGGACAGGTGAATAGAGAAGATCTCTAACTGACAGATACTGGGACAGGTGAGTAGTCGACCAGTTAGACCGAACAACAGAGTGACAGTTACGAGGAACACATGGGTTCCCCTAAATGCAGCCAAGTCAATCTTAGAGCTTATAAATAATACTAATTTAACCAGTAATTAATTTAACTCATTTAACCATTAATTAATTTAACCATTAACTAATTTAACCTTTAATTAATTTAACTCATTTAACCATTAATTAATTTAACTCATTTAACCATTAATTAATTTAACCATTAACTAATTTAACCATTAATTAATTTAACTCATTTAACCATTAATTAATTTAACCTTTAATTAATTTAACTAATTTAACCATTAATTAATTTAACTAATTTAACCATTAATTAATTTAACCATTAATTAATTTAACCATTAACTAATTTACCCATTAATTAATTAAACTAATTTAACCATTAATTAATTTAACCATTAATTAATTTAACTAATTTAACCATTTAACCAGTTATAAATAATACTAATTTAACCATTAATTAATTTAACTAATTTAACCATTTAACCAGTTATAAATAATACTAATTTAACCATTAATTAATTTAACTAATTTAACCATTTAACCAGTTATAAATAATACTAATTTAACCATTAATTAATTTAAATAATTTAACCATTTAACCAGTTATAAATAATACTAATTTAACCATTAATTAATTTAAATAATTTAACCATTTAACCAGTTATAAATAATACTAATTTAACCATTAATTAATTTAAATAATTTAACCATTTAACCAGTTATAAATGCTCAAATAAAAGCTTATACCAAACTAAAGTCGCAACCCCATGTTATGGATTAAAAAAATAATCACGTTTCAATGTTTCTACACTTGTCATCCCAGAACCAGTCCCGTATCTCAGCCCCATTTTTCAGGTGTCCCAAATCTTATTTCAACACAACAACAACAAAAAATATCATTTTTTTGTGAGCAAGATCAATCAATTAATTCCAGCTACAACAGTGTAGACCCAGTGACGATCATCGAATGTCATTTTTTGAGGGTGTTTTATAGTGGTGCGAGTCCACAGGGTGTGTTTGGATGCTGGACTTGGAGTGAATCAACATGTAGAACAAACTTGTTTTTCCAGTGATTTCTTTGACAATAAGATACAAAAATCATGACTGGCTTTCTTCATTAAAAACATGTAAAAAGATCATTAAAAAACATGTAACGTTAAATTGTCTTTACTATTAGGTCCATAGGAGGAGCACATACAGATAATACAGACCCCCTTATGACACTGCCTACCAGGCCACTTGCTGTTTGATATCCCCAGGGAGGGTGAAGACAATGTAAGCCCCCTGTAATTCTCTGTTTGGGCTGCTAGGTTAGGGTTAATTCCCAAGGAGTTCTGCAGTGTTTTCATGAAGTCAGACTGTTTTCATTGACCCCCCCCCCCCCCTTGCAAATGGGACAGCAAAGCAGTGTAATCTGCCCAGTGGGAGCATGGCTCCTGATCACCTGGCTTTCAGAGACTTCAGAAACCAGTCTCTGTCCAGCCCAACCATCCGTCCCAGAGGACCTTGTCGGTCACTCCTGCCTGGCCTGGCGCTGGCCCCAGCAGGTCTGTGTCTGTGGCCTCTGGGTGTGGCCTGTATCCAAGGCCTGTGTTGATGTTGTTTACCCTGTTTTAGAGCCACCATCCAGACGTGCTTGGCTAGCCACCACGGTTCTTAACCATCATGTTACGGTCAACTCTGCTGTGAAAGGGAAGGTCAGGATTATGAGGGTCTATTTGCTCTAGAGGCCCCATCAAATGTTCCTCTCTGCCCCCCTCCCTGAGGCCTGCTACCCATCTCCCTGGTCCCTCAGACAGCTCTGAACCGAAGGGTTATCCACCCCTTGACCTTGTTCTGACCATGGCAATTGACCTCCAAATGGACACACTGACCGTTGGTGCTCAGCCATTGTTGTGGTCATGAAAATAACTGATGCAAACAATGTACAATGTTACAATGTAACATAGAGAGATCTAGCTAAAATAGAGAGATCTAGCTAACATAGAGAGATCTAGCTAACATAGAGAGATCTAGCTAACATAGAGAGATCTAGCTAAAATAGAGAGATATAGCTAATATAGAGAGATCTAGCTAAAATAGAGAGATCTAGCTAACATAGAGAGATCTAGCTAACATAGAGAGATCTAGCTAACATAGAGAGATCTAGCTAACATAGAGAGATCTAGCTAACATAGAGAGATCTAGCTAACATAGAGAGAGCTAGCTAACATAGAGAGATCTAGGTTATTTTCTAATGATTCTGTACTGAAGGAGAGCAGAGGTAATCCTCAATTCATGTCACCCTTTGATCCTTGAACCCCGAGCATTGCTCTTTAAGAAGCACAAATCTCCCACACCCCTTTCTATGAATCATTATAGATATGGTCTAATAGGCCTATCCACTGACAAAACATCAAATACTGCCTGGTTTTCTTCTTCGTTCATCAGCTCATTTTACAGCTAGCAGGACAGAATTTTTTTTATATTCCTATAATTAGTTCATTACTGGTAATGACCTAGACCAATTAAACGTTATTCATTGGCTGTTTAGAGAAACGCACACATTCCAAGGCAATGGATATCAAGGGATAAGATAGTCATCAGGTATCACCTTAACCGTTAAACAAGGACCTTCAGTGTGATATATAGCCTACACTGTAAATATGCAGTGAACTCCAGAGGAAACTCACCGTCCCATTTTGTGGATTTTGCAGCACTGAATGAGGGCACTGATACCATTTCTAGGGTTAGAAAAATCAACATGAACTCATCAACTCACTGCATAATTTGACATCTGACTATAATATATCTGTCACATTCTGACCATAGTTCTTGTGTGTTTTCCTTGTTTTAGTGTTGGTCAGGACATGAGCTGGGTGGGCATTCTCTGTTGTGTGTCTAGTTTGTCTATTTCTATGTTTGGCCTGATATGGTTCTCAATCAGAGGCAGGTGTTAGTCATTGTCTCTGATTGGGAACCATATTTAGGTAGTCTGTTTTGTGTTGGGTTTTGTGGGTGGTTGTTTCCTGTCTTTGTGTTCGCTGCAACAGATAGGACTGTTGCGGTTTTGCCACATTTGTTATTTTGTATTTGTGTTCATGTTTAGTTTTCTTATTAAAAACATGAACTCTAACCACGCTGCATTTTGGTCCTCCTCTCCTTCGACGGAAGAAAGCCCTTACAATATCCTACTTACAGTGAACTATAATATATTCTACTCACAGTGAACTTGTCACAACTTCCGCTGAAGTTGGTGCCTCTCCTTGTTCGGGCAGCGTTCGGCGGTCGTCGTCACCGGCTTTCTAGCTGCCACCGATCCACTTTAATTTTCCATTTGTTTTGTCTTAATTGGACACACCTGGTTCCCATTACTTTATCATTTATTCCCTATTTAACCCTCTGGTTCTCATTATGTTTTTGTGCGTGTTTGTTCTTTGTTTAGTGTCAAACTTCTGTGAGCTGGTGTGTTTCCCCTGCGTGTTGTTTCTTTTTGAGTAAAGGACGTCTTTTACTCAGTTCTGTGTCCTGCGCCTGACTCTGTCCTAACCGCTACACATGACACAACTATAATGTATCCTACTCACAGTGAACTATAATGTATCCTACTCACAGTGAACTATAATGTATCCTACTCACAGTGAACTATAATGTATCCTACTCACAGTGAACTATAATGTATCCTACTCACAGTGAACTATAATGTATCCTACTCACAGTGAACTATAATGTATCCTACTCACAGTGAACTACAATGTATCCTACTCACAGTGAACTATAATGTATCCTACTCACAGTGAACTATAATGTATCCTACTCACAGTGAAATATAATGTATCCTACTCACAGTGAACTATAATGTATCCTACTCACAGTGAACTATAATGTATCCTACTCACAGTGAACTATAATGTATCCTACTCACAGTGAACTATAATGTATCCTACTCACAGTGAACTATAATGTATCCTACTCACAGTGAACTATAATGTATCGAACTATAATGTATCCTACTCACAGTGAACTATAATGTATCCTACTCACAGTGAACTATAATGTATCCTACTCACAGTGAACTATAATGTATCCTACTCAGTGAACTATAATGTATCCTACTCACAGTGAACTACAATGTATCCTACTCACAGTGAACTATAATGTATCCTACTCACAGTGAACTATAATGTATCCTACTCACAGTGAAATATAATGTATCCTACTCACAGTGAACTATAATGTATCCTACTCACAGTGAACTATAATGTATCCTACTCACAGTGAACTATAATGTATCCTACTCACAGTGAACTATAATGTATCCTACTCACAGTGAACTATAATGTATCCTACTCACAGTGAACTATAATGTATCCTACTCACAACTATAATATATCCTACTCACAGTGAACTATAATGTATCCTACTCACAGTGAACTATAATGTATCCTACTCACAGTGAACTATAATGTATCCTACTCACAGTGAACTATAATGTATCCTACTCACAGTGAACTATAATGTATCCTACTCACAGTGAACTATAATGTATCCTACTCACAGTGAACTATAATGTATCCTACTCACAGTGAACTATAATGTATCCTACTCACAGTGAACTACAATGTATCCTACTCACAGTGAACTACAATGTATCCTACTCACAGTGAACTATAATGTATCCTACTCACAGTGAAATATAATGTATCCTACTCACAGTGAACTATAATGTATCCTACTCACAGTGAACTATAATGTATCCTACTCACAGTGAACTATAATGTATCCTACTCACAGTGAACTATAATGTATCCTACTCACAGTGAACTATAATGTATCCTACTCACAGTGAACTATAATGTATCCTACTCACAGTGAACTATAATGTATCCTACTCACAGTGAACTATAATGTATCCTACTCACAGTGAACTATAATGTATCCTACTCACAGTGAACTATAATGTATCCTACTCACAGTGAACTATAATGTATCCTACTCACAGTGAACTATAATGTATCCTACTCACAGTGAACTACAATGTATCCTACTCACAGTGAACTATAATGTATCCTACTCACAGTGAACTATAATGTATCCTACTCACAGTGAAATATAATGTATCCTACTCACAGTGAACTATAATGTATCCTACTCACAGTGAACTATAATGTATCCTACTCACAGTGAACTATAATGTATCCTACTCACAGTGAACTATAATGTATCCTACTCACAGTGAACTATAATGTATCCTACTCACAACTATAATATATCCTACTCACAGTGAACTATAATGTATCCTACTCACAGTGAACTATAATGTATCCTACTCACAGTGAACTATAATGTATCCTACTCACAGTGAACTATAATGTATCCTACTCACAGTGAACTATAATGTATCCTACTCACAGTGAACTATAATGTATCCTACTCACAGTGAACTATAATGTATCCTACTCGCAGTGAACTATAATGTATCCTACTCACAGTGAACTATAATGTATCCTAATCACAGTGAACTATAATGTATCCTACTCACAGTGAACTATAATGTATCCTACTCACAGTGAAATATAATTTATCCTACTCACAGTGAACTATAATGTATCCTACTCACAGTGAACTATAATGTATCCTACTCACAGTGAACTATAATGTATCCTACTCACAGTGAACTATAATGTATCCTACTCACAGTGAACTATAATGTATCCTACTCACAACTATAATATATCCTACTCACAGTGAACTATAATGTATCCTACTCACAGTGAACTATAATGTATCCTACTCACAGTGAACTATAATGTATCCTACTCACAGTGAACTATAATGTATCCTACTCACAGTGAACTATAATGTATCCTACTCACAGTGAACTATAATGTATCCTACTCGCAGTGAACTATAATGTATCCTACTCACAGTGAACTATAATGTATCCTACTCACAGTGAACTATAATGTATCCTACTCACAGTGAACTATAATGTATCCTACTCACAGTGAACTATAATGTATCCTACTCACAGTGAACTATAATGTATCCTACTCACAGTGAACTATAATGTATCCTACTCACAGTGAACTATAATGTATCCTACTCACAACTATAATATATCCTACTCACAGTGAACTATAATGTATCCTACTCACAGTGAACTATAATGTATCCTACTCACAGTGAACTATAATGTATCCTACTCACAGTGAACTATAATGTATCCTACTCACAGTGAACTATAATGTATCCTACTCACAGTGAACTATAATGTATCCTACTCACAGTGAACTATAATGTATCCTACTCACAACTATAATATATCCTACTCACAGTGAACTATAATGTATCCTACTCACAACTATAATATATCCTACTCACAGTGAACTATAATGTATCCT
Organism: Oncorhynchus kisutch; assembly: GCF_002021735.2. Lineage (NCBI taxonomy): Eukaryota > Metazoa > Chordata > Actinopteri > Salmoniformes > Salmonidae > Oncorhynchus > Oncorhynchus kisutch. The sequence goes on from NC_034187.2 coordinate 2,357,937, forward strand.
ACTCACAACTATAATATATTCTACTCACAGTGAACTATAATGTATCCTACTCACAACTATAATATATCCTACTCACAGTGAACTATAATGTATCCTACTCACAACTATAATATATCCTACTCACAGTGAACTATAATGTATCCTACTCACAACTATAATATATCCTACTCACAGTGAACTATAATGTATCCTACTCACAGTGAACTATAATGTATCCTACTCACAGTGAACTATAATGTATCCTACTCACAGTGAACTATAATGTATCCTACTCACAGTGAACTATAATGTATCCTACTCACAGTGAACTATAATGTATCCTACTCGCAGTGAACTATAATGTATCCTACTCACAGTGAACTATAATGTATCCTACTCACAGTGAACTATAATGTATCCTACTCACAGTGAACTATAATGTATCCTACTCACAGTGAACTATAATGTATCCTACTCACAGTGAAATATAATTTATCCTACTCACAGTGAACTATAATGTATCCTACTCACAGTGAACTATAATGTATCCTACTCACAGTGAACTATAATGTATCCTACTCACAGTGAACTATAATGTATCCTACTCACAGTGAACTATAATGTATCCTACTCACAGTGAACTATAATGTATCCTACTCACAACTATAATATATCCTACTCACAGTGAACTATAATGTATCCTACTCACAGTGAACTATAATGTATCCTACTCACAGTGAACTATAATGTATCCTACTCACAGTGAACTACAATGTATCCTACTCACAGTGAACTATAATGTATCCTACTCACAGTGAACTATAATGTATCCTACTCACAGTGAACTACAATGTATCCTACTCACAGTGAACTATAATGTATCCTACTCACAACTATAATATATCCTACTCACAGTGAACTATAATGTATCCTACTCACAGTGAACTATAATGTATCCTACTCACAACTATAATATATCCTACTCACAGTGAACTATAATATATCCTACTCACAGTGAACTACAATGTATCCTACTCACAGTGAACTACAATGTATCCTACTCACAGTGAACTATAATGTATCCTACTCACAACTATAATATATCCTACTCACAGTGAACTATAATGTATCCTACTCACAGTGAACTATAATGTATCCTACTCACAGTGAACTATAATATATCCTACTCACTACTATAATATATCCTACTCACAGTGAACTATAATGTATCCTACTCACAGTGAACTATAATATATCCTACTCACAGTGAACTATAATGTATCCTACTCACAGTGAACTATAATATATCCTACTCACAGTGAACTATAATATATCCTACTCACAGTGAACTATAATGTATCCTACTCACAGTGAACTATAATATATCCTACTCACAGTGAACTACAATGTATCCTACTCACAGTGAACTATAATATATCCTACTCACTACTATAATATATCCTACTCACAACTATAATATATTCTACTCACAACTATAATATATCCTACTTACAGTGAACTAGGATATCTGATTATGACATCGGCAAAAGCCTCGTGATTTTTGGTTAAAACCAGAGAATTATAAACAGAAACAACAGTTACTAAAAACGAAATATCCGAATTTGATCCGTAAACTAGAATCCATTTGTTCCTGTTATGGTTGTAATCTGGTGGTTTTTCTTCTAAGAAGGTCATAAACTGTAATAACATAATAACATTCCCATTATAAACCGCAGTGGTTTCCCATTGAAGTCATATACAACCATGGCCAGTTCCACAACAAGCAGAGAATGTTCCAGCAGAAAGCACAACAAAATGATTGAATTCCGCAGTGTTCACTCTGCACCCAAGGGCAGGATTTAATTACATTAGAGCATCAATAAACGCATGAATAAATAAATACATACATCTCAGTTTAGTGTGAACTCTCGTATTTTTTTTTCTCGTTCATCTGTCATCTGTCATCGTGGGGTCACTTTAAACAGCTATATTATAATATTGCCTCTTTCGGGAATAATGTTGCAGTTGGTCTTGCCTTGGCTATAACAATTTATAACCTACTGCAATAGACCTTCAAATTCATTCAAAAAAAAGCATTTCAATTGTTATCGTTTTAAAAGAGCTCTAGTTGACTATTCAATCACATTCTCAATTTATTCCAAATGCCTATAAATGTTTTCTTTAAATCCTTTTAATCTGTGTCCTATCATCGTGTAGATAAAACATTTACATGGCTAAATTGTTGGAAGCTAGAGGTGTTCAACCATTGACTACACATAATAATAGGCTAACGCAAATACTGCTGTTGTTAAGCATTAATATGCATTTCGCTGCACCGGCTATAACATCTGCTAAACTGTGTACAAGATCAATAAACTTAGATTTTTTGTAATGCTGATTGTTATGTCTTATTTCAACAGGAGGCTCTGGGAACCGGTCACTGTCACCGCGCCGGACAGCCAGTGTCAAAGCCAAAGGCGCGAGGACGCGTGCATTCATCGACGGGATTTTAGAGGTTATTTGTCAACAAAACTCGTATAGCTCCGTTAATCTCTGTATCCCCCGTGTTCCCCCCGTCCCTGTGGCTGGTCGTCCCCTATAGGCTGATTGATCATTGATCTCTGTTCAAACAGGTCGCCGTGGCCACTGTTGCTTTTGAATGCCAAACGAGTCATTCGCCCTCGTCCTTCGCATTGAACGTAATCCGGTAAACGAATGGGAATGGACGTCGTCCTCTCCGAGACGGGATAATGCCCCCTTTCACTCCGCACATTAATTCTCTATTTATCTTATTGACTCAGTATAGACTGGAGTAAGATCAGAACGCTAAATGAGAAGGGTCACCGCATTATGGTGGTCATAGCCAGGCTCTAGTCAAGGTTAAAAGGTTTTCAACTTTATTTTCCTCACAATTTATGAACAAATATAGGCTAATAAATTCAACTTTAAGGGTTTG